>NC_089589.1:21030377-21283195 GCF_019320115.1 Miscanthus floridulus | reverse complement strand
ACTTTACTCGCACCCATGTATTTGGCTCTAGCTTCGCCACTGCCCAACATCACTGTTCAAATCAGATTCGGCAAAAGGCAATGCTGCCGGTTTCTAGACCCGCTGATATGAGCCCAGAGTAATGTCTTGTCATGCCCTAATATCCATGGAACACTGTCACATCTAAACCCCTTGTCATGCCCTAGAAGGTGTGAACATTGCTGAGTGGAGTGGAGGAGCAATGCTTGCTAAAGCTGACGTTGCAGAATTCCTCCTCAGGTGTCAGACAACTACCCCACGATGAAAGATTTGAAATGTCCCCTGGGTGCTTAGATCTCTCTAGCAAGATCGTTGTGGCTTCCTTGGAGGCCATGGACCGAGGGACCTTTGCTCGGCTGGAATTTTTATTTTATTTTTAACACTTTTTTAAAATTATTTTTAAATATAACGCTGTTTATTTTTTTTCGAACTAACGACTTTCTGCCACGTCTATTCACATACATGTGGGCGCGGTAGGAGTAATGACGTGACAGGGACCAAGACCACTGGCACGTTTAGTTGCACCGAATTGGTGCCGGCAAATTCACTGTAGCAACGGCAGAAGCACGGTAGCATTTTGTTTGTATTTGGTAATAATTGTTCAATCGTTGACTAATTAGGCTCAAAACGTTCGTCTCGCAAAGTACAACCAAACTGTGTAATTAGTTTTTGATTTCGTCAACATTTAGTACTCCATACATGTACCACAAGTTTGATGTGACGGTGAATCTTCTTTTTACATAGTGTCAAAGTTGGGAATTTGGGAGGAACTGACCCTGAACACTGATGTGTCCAGAGCTGCCGCGCCGCGGATCAGGTAGAATGGCGCGGCAATGCTCCCGCCGGTCACAGGACCATTATTGCTGGTCCTGCCGCACCGCGCTACGGACGTGAGTGGTGTAACAGGCAGCAGTCAGCAGCAGCACAGGTGAGGAGATTGCGGAACGTACACGCAAGCTGACGACGGTGCACTCTACTACACTCAGGCCTGTTTAGATTGCGAAAAAATTTTAAACTGATGAATAGTACCATTTTCGTTTTATTTGACAAATATTGTCCTATCGTTGACCAACTAGCCTCAAAAGATTCATCTCGTGATGTTCAACTAAACTGTGTAATTAATTATTTTTTTTACCTATATTTAATACTCCATACAAGCGGCTAAAAATTAATATGATAAAGAGAGAGTAAAAAAACTTGGAATTTAGGTGACATCTAAACAAGGCCTCAGTAGACGGCAGCAGCTAGTCTACTCCTATCCCTACTAGGGCTTGCCGCTGCCAGGACGTGACCTGTGGCTCCACCGGTCACGTCCCCATGGTTAACGTTAATTATTAATTAAGGCCTTGTTTAGATCCCATCAAAGTTTTAAGTTTTTTCACTCTCTCTATCACATCAATTTTTAGCCGCTTGCATGGAGTATTAAATGTAGGTAAAAAAATAACTAATTACACAGTTTAGTTGGAAATCACGAGATGAATCTTTTGAGCCTAGTTGGTCCACGATTGGACAATATTTGCCAAATAAAACGAAAGTGGTACTATTTATCAGGTTGAAAAAAGTTGCAATCTAAACATGGCCTAATTAACCCGCTCGATCATGCACCGTCGTCAACCACGAGAAATTCCTGACTTGGGCCATGTTTAGTTTCCCCCAATTCCAAATTTTGACACTATGCAAAAAGAAGATTTCCCATCACATCAAACTTGCGGTACATGCATGGAGTACTAAATGTTGACGAAATCAAAAATTAATTGTACAGTTTTGTTGTACTTTGCGAGACGAACGTTTTGAGCCTAATTAGTCAACGATTGGACAATTATTACCAAATAAAAACAAAACGACACTGTACCATATATATGGAGTATTAAATGTAGATAAAAAAATAACTAATTACACAGTTTGATTGTAAATTACGAGACGAATCTTTTGAGCCTAGTTAGGTCATGATTGGACAATAATTATCAAATACAAATGAAAGTGCTACAATGTCAAATACTAATTCCTAACCTCAATCTAAACCAGGGCCTTGTTTAGATTGGGGTTAGGAATCAGTATTCGGCACTGTAACACTTTCGTTTGTATTTGACAATTATTGTCCAATCATGGTTTAACTAGGCTCAAAAGATTCGTCTCGTAATTTACAATCAAACTATGTAATTAGTTTTTTTTATCTACATTTAATACTCTATGCATGTGTCCAAAGATTTGATGTGATGAAGAAAGAGTGAAAAAACTTGCAATCTAAACAAGGCACAGACCTAGAGGCCATACTAGTATTAGCTATTTTCTCCTTCAAAAAAATATAATTCTGAAATAGTGCTAGTTAAATTATCCAAATTAACCAAATTTACCATATTAAATAAGTATTATCAGATTTCTTCATGACTCATGAAATATATAATTATAACATGCTTAGAGTTATACATATGAGCTAGTCATACATATTCATACCATTTTCTACAAATTTAGTGAAAGCAGGCCTGGAGCGATGTGTTGTGCCTGTGCACCAGCCAAGCCGGCAAAATCTACAGCCTGGGAGATGCCACTGCAGCTCCATCAGACAAAGACCCCCAACGCCAACACGGCACCGCGCTGCGGACATGAGTGGAGTAGCAGGCAGCAGTCAGCAGCAGCACAGGTGAGGAGATTGGGGAACGTACACGCAAGCCGACGACGGTGTATTCTGCGCCTGGTTTAGATCACCTCCAAATTTCAAGTTTTTTCACTCTCTCTTCATCACATCAATTTTTAGCCGCTTGTATGAAGTATTAAATGTAGGTAAAAAAAATAACTAATTGCACAGTTTAGTTTGAAATCACGAGATGAATCTTTTGAGCTTAGTTGGTCCACGATTGGACAATATTTACTAAATAAGACAAAAATACTACTATTCATCGGTTTGAAATTTTTTTGTAATCTGGCCTAGGTAGACGGCAGCAGCTAGTCTACTCCTACTCGTGCCAGGGCTTGCCGCTGCCAGGACGTGACCTGTGACAGCACCGGTCACGTCTCCATGGTTAACGCTCATTAACCCGCTCGATCATGCACCGTCGTCAACCACGAGAAATTCCTTGCCCTTTTGCTGGGTGTTCGTGCCTCTTTTTTACAGGGCACCGAGTGATTGTGGCGCCTGCTAGGTACAGCCAGTGGTGATTCCCCCTCTGCCCAAAAATAAAATTTATCTGTTGCCCAGAAGGCCAGAAATCCCAGAGGGTGGCGTGGCGACTGGCGATGCACACGTTTCAAAGCTTTTGGCTCCAGATCTGTGACTGGTCGCTACCCTGTGACGTGACCTGTGACTGCAACAGCAGTCAAGTCCTGTAACCGGCGGAGTATTGCCGCGCGGCAGATCCGGCCACATCAGCGCTCCGGTTGTCAAACATAATTCAAACGTAATTTTCATGGAGAGATGACATCAAATGAAAAAAGTGTCAACTTACAACTGTTATTTCGGTCCTTTCTGCATCTGAAGTTGTTTGAAATATTCGAAATTGAAATGTAAAAAGTTCAAACTCAATTTTCCTTGGATAGATGTAAAAAGTTCAAATTTTTAAGATCTGTAACTTTCATTTTGACTGACCTCCACCCTATTGCACCTACCAATGCCTCCCGAAATTATTCTGCTGGACTGACCTACACCTACCCGCGTGCTATAGTCTAGTCCCAGCGCGGTGACAATATAATACTCTTGCATTGCCACCCTAAGTAATGTTGATTTATTTATTTGTTAAATCAAACCCGATGTCCTTACTGGCATGGCATCTGCACCCGATGCAGTCACACATGAAAGCTTCCAGTCACTCAAGGCAGGTGCAGGTTAGTGCAGAGCACCACGGCATGCACACTGTGCGTACATCTAGACATCCAGATGGGCGATTAAATTATTTTAACCTAATTCAACTTGCTTTTGTGTTAACTTCGTTTGGCACGGCTCTGGCTCGTGAAAAAACAGCTCTGGTTCTGGCTCTTATGGAAAAACAACTTTTTCTGGCTCTGTCTTATTTTGTACTAAAACATTTGGCAAAACGGTTTCTTCTAGCTTTTTAAATATAAAGAAGATGTCAAATGTCCTAAATACCCTTATATTTTTTTCTCTCTTTTCTTTTACTTTTTTCTCTTCATTTTCCATTTCTTTTTCTTTCACTTTTTATTTATCTTTCCTTCTCCCTTTCTTTTCTTTTCCCCTCCTCTCTCCTTATCCAATCGGCCTCTCCCTCCCGGCCTTATCCTGGCGGGGCGCGGCGCGGCGGAGCAGGAGGCTGGCCGCGGGGGAGGAATCGGGTGGAGTTGGAAGCCGGCGGTGGGGCGGAGCTGGAGGCCGGCGTGGCGGAGTAGGTGGCCGGTGGCGGGGCGGAGCAGGAGACGGAGGCGCGCAGGGAGGAGCAGGAGGCCGGCTGCGGGGGAGGGGGAGGCCGACGCGGCAGGGAGGCGGCCGTTGGCGCGCGGGCGCCGGGGACGAGAGCTGGCCCGGGGACCAGGATGGAAAAGCAACGCGCAGGTGAGGAAGAAGCCAGGGAAAGCCACATTTTTTGGCTTGCCCTCCCCTGTGTAAGCCACCAAACGGCTTCTCTCCGGCTTCTAGGCGCAAGCCGTTTTGCAAAGTGCCGTTTGACACGGCTCCATCAAAAACCGCTAGAGGAGCCATGCCAAAGAGGACCTTAGGCTCCAAAGTGAAATTGGTAGCAATACGAGGATCATCAGTCTACACCTGTGATCGCAAGGAACTTGAGTAGGCATTGCCAGCTCCAGCATTATAACTGACAATCCTATTTAACTTTGTTAATTAGCCTCCAGCACCATGCCATGTCTCTACTGCCAAGTTGCATTGATTTCTTTATCCTCCCTCCTCTCCTCAGTGAGTGTTTGCTTGTCATCTCGTGCGACGAGAAAGCGTCTTGCGGTGGCTCCACGCTTCTTCCTGCAAATGCATTGGCCGACGCTTGCCCTGTTTTTTTACAATTTAACCTTTTCTTTTTAACAAAATTTACGTTTGATCCTAAGAGAAGTAAACATCTTTGGATCTTAAGGTTGGCGCAAGCACTTATGACGCCAAAGTAACACGTCTGGCCGCTACATATCTTGACGCCGAGACGCTTCACCGAGATCAAGATGGCAGATCTTGGCGGCGAGCATGGACGTCTACGGCGCAGAGGGGTGGAGCAGCGTAGAGGCTGCGTGCCTGCCAGTGCCCTGCGCTGCCGGTGCTTTGTCTCAGGAATCACGGAAGAGAGAGACAAGGAAGAGGACATAGACCCAGCCGTCCAGCGCATGCAGCTCTTCCTCGCTCTAGCTTGCCCTAGCGCTAGCTTGTCGCTCTGCCGTCGACCCGTCCCATCATCTATCCATCGTCCGGTCATCGTCCACTCGTCCTAGTCCCACACAGCACATAGGCGTACACACACATGGCCGCACGTTGCACGCTCCTCAAGCAGCAGCAGCAGCTTAACTCATCATTTTATCAGCACATCACGGCCCCACTCACGAGCACACGCGCATGCCTACATCACGGCCAGCTTTATTTCTGTCCCTGGCAACTGGCATGGCTGGCTGGCTTGGCAAGCGCACACAACCCCAGCCAGCCCAGCACCTTTGTGCTTGTGGGACGCGGTTGGTTTGTCTCGCAGCGCTTGGACGGGAGCCAAATGTCAGATCCGAATGCGCGCTCGAGGCTGGACCAACCAAGGCCGTGTGTCACGCTGTCTACTCCGCATGCATGCCACGTTACCATGCGTGCAGCTGCAATCGGCATTTTGCCTTTCCATCGTTGGCGCCGCGTACGCCAGCCAACAGTCACCGGCCAGTCAACTTTCAAGCGCATGAGCCCCGCACGCCGTCCCGCCTCGTCCTATTCCTGCCCACTCCATCGCCCACGCCTCTGTGCGCAACTATAGTCCCTCTCCATGATCAGATTTTTGCTCATGCACTTACTTTGTCTTACCGATATATTTACATGGTTCTATTACTATATTTACAATAATTTTCTTCAGTGTAATTTATTGAATAGAGTGATATAATTTGAGGACAATTGTAGATCTTAGATAAATATATGCTAAAATTTTCAGAAAAATTTATAAATATGTAATTAGTAATAATAAGATAAGATGGACCAGCACTAAGTGTTCTCGTGAGCAGTGGCGGATCCAAAGGGGGGGCTGGGGGGCTCCAGCCCCCCCTAATTTCTTGATTTCAATGCTAATTACTGTAGCAAAAGCTTGATTTCACCGTTAAATCTTCGTGCAAATCAACATCTCTGTTGTTTTAGCCCCCCTTATCCCGCATCCCACATCCGCCACTGCTCGTGAGAATGTAGTACTCTTTTCTTGCTTTGCTTTTTGTTTAGAAAACAGGTTGGATATTATTTGTATAGTGCACTAAATAAATGTTTAAACAAATATTGTCAGTCAAATATCAGATAGTACAAGTCAAACTGTCATTTACTCTGAAAGAATACTGTAACAGGATATCAAAGCCTTGTAATGGATTTGTTCGTAGGCGAATCTCAAAATAATATGAGAAAGAAACCAGTACCCTTCAGCATATTCGGCAAGCCGTAAACGATCGTATACGAGTTAGAATAGTATTTTTTTCTCCTACGAAATCAGCGAAATCTGTCAACAGTAAATAATCCACGATACCCAGCGGAACAAGCTGCTTGCGTCAGGATGGAGCAGACACGCACATGGAGCAGCCACACAATGTGCGTGTCAGCTTTGGAACTTGCTCAGCTTTGAAGCCTTTGTCGTTTTGATAGCTGCACAAGTCTAGAGTAATAATGCCGCATGTAACAAGAAATTTGAATGACCCTTGTTTAGATCATTTCCAAATTTTAAGTTTTTTCACTCTCTCTCCATCACATCAATGTAGGTAAAAAAAATAATTAATTGCACAGTTTAGTTCGAAATCACGAGATAATCTTTTGAGCTTAGTTGGTCTATGATTGAACAATATTTACCAAATAAGACGAAAGTGCTACTATTCATCGGGTTAAAATTTTTTGCAATCTAAACATGGCCCCGTGGAGAGCCGGGCATTGGTGAATTGTTAAATCGAGTTTGGGCCATGTTTAATTGGGCACCGATATGGCGCCGATAGATTTCTTGACACTGTAGCGTGTACTGTAGCATTTCATTTGTATTTGGTAATAATTGTCCTATCGTTGACTAATTAGGCTCAAAACGTTCGTCTCGTAAAGTACAACCAAACTGTGCAATTAGTTTTTTATTTCATCAACATTTAGTACTATATGCATATACCGTAAGTTTGATGTGACGGAAAATCTTCTTTTTACGTAGTGTTAAAGTTGGAAGTTAGGAGTGAACTAAACATGGGCCTCGGATATTTTACATGACAGGAGATGTGAAAGTGCTGCCTTTGTTTTTTTTGTTTTTTTTTAACCAGACTGAACCGTCAGCTTTGTGAATCCATTTCAGTTTGTGCAATCGTGGCGGGAGGACGGAACAGTGACGCATCAAACGTAGAATAGTACCACATGTCAGCGCGAGAACCCACGAAACCAACCGAGCTCCGCCCCATCGAGGTGGTGTTTAGTTGCGCCTTCTAATTTTTTTAAACGTTGTCCCATCGAATGTTTGACATATACATAAAGTATTAAATATAAATTAATTATGAAATTAATTACATAGTTTACGATTAATTTGCGAGATGAATCTTTTAAGCCTAATTAGTTCATAATTTGACAATATGGTGCTACAGTAACATATGTTAATGATGGATTAATTAGCCTTAAAAAATTCGTCTCATAGAGTACTGACGGATTATGTAATTTATTTTTTTAATAGTATCCGAACACCCCATTCGAGATTCTCCCGACACACCTCCTAAATTTTAGTCACTGCATCCAAACACCACCTAAGACCGGCAGGCAGGGCAGGCTTGGCTGGATGCGGTTATTCACGCTCAGCCCCAAGATCTGTGGCGTCGATCTCGGCGCCAAGATCTACGGTGCCGAGCTCGGCGCCATATATTCTGACGCCGAGATACCGGTCACGTCAACGCCACCTAGGATTTCTTGCAGTGCACGGCCAGGCACCTCGGCGCCAAGATCTGTGGCGCCGAGACGTGTTACCTCGACGCCAGGACTCATGGCGCCGACCCCAAAGGTTCAAAGATGAGTTTAAGTCATCCAGAGACCAAACGTAAATTTTGTTAAAAAAAAAGGCAAAATAGCAAAAAATACTGGCGATTCACTTGGCTCAGAGCTACTCTAGCATCCCAGGCTCCGGCGTGGAATAAACTAGGACGCTCACGCAAATTGATCGAAGCTGTCGCACACTTTCCTTCTCACCTTGCAATGTCACCACGACCTACTCCCATCACCATCTTTTTCCCTGAATCACCAACATTTCCTTCATAGCTCGTACAGCCAACAGAAGCCACCAAGCAGCTACTGCGATCCTTGTGAGCAAGAACCTCACATCGGAACATAATTTGGGATGGAGGGAGTATGAATCATCATACTTCCACGTCAGAGAACATAAATAATTTTGATGCCAGGAGTCCACACTTGCTCCGTTTGGCTATACAGAACAAGACGTACTCGGTTTCAAGTTCACCTGTCTGTATACTCTGCTTGCCCATTACATAAAATAACCTTTTGTGGTTCCATTTCTCTTCCGTGGGCAAGTATAAAGTCCCCATCTCTAAGCCTGACTACTACATCGGCGCACGGCGCCTAGAACTGTATTGTTGTGTACACAGCAATGGCATCCAGATTTCCCTCTCAGTACTGCACTGATTATTTGGCTGGGTTTCATTTGTGACGTTAACCTGCATGCATTGGGAATATTCATTCGTTGCTGCCTTTTACTGGAGGCAGTGATCAATAATGTTGGTGGTTCTGGCAGGTGGTTTACTGGTTTTCAATTTTAATTTTAACCTCACCACAGATTAGAGGAGGAAGTGGATTCGAATTATCTAAAGAACAATCTCAATGTAGTTGATTTAGGATACACTTGCATCGAGTCTATTTCCATTTAGATATCCATCATCATTTGATGCTGTAAAAAAAAATCCAACATCTGATGGAGACTAAGGCCTTGTTTAGATGCAAAAAATTTTGCAAAATGGCTACTGTAGCGTTTTCGTTGTTATTTGGCAAATAGTGTCCAATCATAGTTTAATTAGGCTTAAAAGATTCGTCTCGTGGATTTCGTCTAAACTGTGTAATTAGTTTTATTTTTTATTTATATTTAATGCTTCATGCATGCGTCCAAAAATTCAATGGGACGGGAAATGTGAAAAATTTTGCAAAATTTTTGGGTAACTAAACTGGGCCTAACTCGAAATGTCCGTGTCCATTGGATTTTCTTGGACTTAGAGAGATAGACCAGATTTAATATCTAGTTCAGAATTTATGACGTGGGCCCTACATATATATCTATTCACATCAATCTACACAAGGCAGTAGAGATAATCATAATGAGCCGTCTCCGACAAATTTTAGTAAAATTCGCTAAGACTTTAAGGTATAAATTGGAGGTTATAATTCTATGGTCTGGCTTTTGTGTGGACTGTACATATATATCTAGTCACACAAACCCTGCAGCCGACAATACTGCTCCCACCGTTCCAAATTATATGATGTTTTGGCTTTCATAGATACATTGTTTTTATTATGTATCGAGACATATTGTATATCGAAGTACATGGCAAAAGCTACGTCTATAGAAAAGCCAAAATGTCTTATAATATGGAGTGGAGGGTATACTTCGTATTGCTCTTTGAAACCAACAAAGAACTATGCATTGCAAGAACAGAGGACCGCCATTGGCGAGATGTGATCGCCATTGAGGTAGTGCGAACGAGAGTTAGGGTGGCATTTACCAGGCACATCGTAGTGCCACAACAAGGACTGGTAAGCCGATGTGGGATGGGGAGGCCACCGCCGCAGAGGGGGTGTAGCAGTGTGCGCTGCCATCGACCTTCACCCGAACAACCATCGGTGCTAGGGGTGAAGGGGCATATATAGGGCTCCGGCGGAGCTGGCGACGCTGCTGGCAAAGCTATGGTCGATGCAGGAGTCAGTAGCAGAGTGATGGAATCGGAGGAACGAACAAGGATGAACCACGGACAACAGTAGTGAGAAGATTTTGATTTCATACAAGGGACAAAAAGGGAACTTCATGTCATTTTTTTAAATGAGAACCAAAACACAGAAATGACATTTCAGCAGGTGACGTGTTTTATAAAGGTAGTGTGGCGAATCCACCACTTTGATAGTATTTGAGCGAAGCCGACTGCTTATGAGGACAAATATTCAATTTTCTGGTTAGGATCTTAATGACAAGCATGAGATGTTCAGAGAGACCTAATTTTGTATTTTTTTTTTTGTAATGACAGGACTTAACGAAATCTCAGAAATTCATTATTTGTAGGAAAACAGCGGAAGTTTTGGGACCTCCTTGCATGAGTTGGGAGTTTGCTTTGTTTTTCCGTTGTAGTACATCGTCATCGAAACCCTGCTGCACTAGCTAGCACATCATCTTGTATCTCCGCTAGTAGTTCTCATTTAGCTTTAATTTGAAAGGCCATGTGCTCTCCGTTGGTTGTTTCCGGTGGCCACTGCACAGTATAGTTTTTTTCACAATATTTGCTAACTAGTGAGTATTGATCACTCTCAACTGAATTTTCTGTCACCGGCTGGCCATGAATCCGAATCTGATTGATTTGCATTACACCCACCATTGCCAGACCGGTCTGACATAACCGCATGCCTGTCAGCGCAGTGACAATATAATACACTTGCACCCTAAGGCTGTGTTTAGTTGGAGGGAAAGTTGGAATTCGGGTACTGTAACACTTTCGTTTTTATTTGTTAAATAGTGTTCAATCATGGACTAATTAGGCTCAAAACGTTCGTCTCGCGATTTCCAACCAAACTGTGTAATTAGTTTTTTTTTTCGTCTACATTTAATGATCCATACACGTATCGTAAGATTCGATGTGATGGATACTGTAGCACTTTTTTGGAACTTTTTTTTTTTTTTGAAGTAAACACGGGCTAATGTTCATTTGTTAAAGCAACCCAGTGTCCTCACTGGCATGGTATCTGCATCCGATGCAGTCACACGTGAAGCTTGCAGCGACTCGAGGCAGGTGCATGTCAGTGTGCAGGGCACCAAGTATCTACCAGGTTCATGTCTAACTTCCAAATTGTGCCAACATAAGGTTGATACGTGTCCTTGTGGTTTGAATTTGTGAAAAGTGATTGTCAACGTGATTCGTATTTTGGGTTGAGTTTGTGAATTAATCATGACGTGAGTTGGGTTGTGCAACATGTCTCTTGACTTGTGGTACACATGTGTGGAGCTCGCAGGCGGTGGTCGACGGTAGGGTAAAGATCAAGTAGGGACGTGCCGTGCCGATGGTCTAGGAGTGGTGTAGGACGGGCATGAGGCTTGGACCGAGGGACCGGGAGGTCGAGTGACCAGCCGCGGTGGCTGACATATGAGAACATCGACAAGCGCACGTGTACATGGGAGTGATCGTGTTGACTGAGTCAAGACGGCGGACGTGCAAGTCGAGCGAGTCTCTGGAAGACTCGACACGCCCGGACGGTCGTGGACGGAGGTGACACGCGTTGAGTGGCGGAGGACGCATATGGAGTACGCTACTCGCAGCGGTTTGATGGGTTGAACCTCAAAACCACCGGGTGACGGTTTCCCGGGTTTGGCCTTAAAACTCGGGCGGAGGTTCTGAGGAGGAATGGACGGCATGTGGCGGGATCGAGGAGTTCGCGTCGAGGCGAAGCTATCTTATGAAGGGAGCGGTGGCCGTCGGATGAAGAATAACTCGGGATGGACCATAACTCCCTCGGGTTAAATGGTCCGACTCAAAATATCTAGGGACATATTTAGGATTGTGTAATAGCCCTGATAAATAAGGATAAGGATGAGGGAGCCTCAATCTCCTTCACCTCTTGCCATTTCATTCCATCTCCTTAGGTTTTCGCCCTCTCTAGGTTCTTCTCAAGAGGTCTACCGATGAACTAGTGTCCTAGTTTAATTGAACCTGTGATTTTGGTTCAGAATGGAGGCCCTAACCTCCCCGTGTCCTCCGAGATTCAATTTGTGAGGTGCTTTTGTGAATCACGTTTGTGTTCTTCGCGTTCTTGTTTTCCCCCCTTTCCTTCTTGGCTCGATTCGTCATTTTGAGAGCATTTTGACTCGTTCTTTTTATCTGAGATGGACTAGGACGTGAGTTGATCCCTTCTACCGAAGGATTTCATCTAATTCCTCACGAGTTTATAGATCGGGACGAATCAAGTTATAGGGTTGAAAAACTATGGTTCGTCTGCAAAGTTTCAAGTCATTTCGAGTTGATTTGATCGAATTTTGGGTGTTGAATCGATTTTTCCCGAGAACTGCTCGAAAATAGCAAACGCGTCCGATATAAATGGCGGACGTGCCCGGTAGGCCAAACTTTCGAGTTTGGATCTGAAATTTTTTGAAGATCTACCTCAAGGTGCCTAGAACCTGTGGTTAAAATTTCATAATTTTTGGACACTATTTGATAGGGTTTTCGATTTTTCTTCCAAAGTCGCTCTGTGCTGTTCAGCATACCGGACTTGTTTCTTGCGTGGTTTGTTCGTTTGAGCTCGGATTCGTTTTTCATCTGTTACGTTGGTTTTGTGGTATCCCATTGTGTTCCTAGGGAGCGTCCATCCAATCATTTGGGTCGTGGGCATCATGGTGTTTGGTTTACATGTTTGCCGGTGAGTTTAGGATAGCGGTTGAAAAATTTTAAAAGAAATTTATGGCTCCCATTCACCCCTCCTCTGGTCAGCGTTTCCGGTCATTCAATTGGTATCAGAGCCGGTTAAAGATCATTCCACCGTAATCGGTCCATGATCCACGGAGGCGACATGAAGCGCGGTTCCGGCAAACCGCCGCACTTCGATGGAACAAAACTACCCCTACTAGAAGATCCGCATGTCTGCGCATCTTTAGGGCATTGATTGGCGAGTTTGGGATATTTATGAGGATCCTAACTATGAGGTGCTTGCTGTTCATGTCGGTCAGGAGCAGATTGACCAATACAACACAAATAGCAAGCCTCGTAGTGTTCTCTTTTCGAGTCTTTCTCTTTCTGAGTTTGAAAGAGTCTCTTATTGTACTACTACTCGAGAGATCTGGGTGAGGCTTCAGAGCTATCGCGAGGGAACCGCACAGGTCAAAACCCGACTCTTTGAGACATACAAGCGTGAGTATGAGAACTTCTCTCAGTTGGATGGAGAGTCTATCGATTCTATGTTTTCTCGTTTCCAGTCGATTGTGAACAAGATGCGGGCAAACAAGCCGCAACTGCCTTATGATGATCATGAGAGGGCTCTAAAGTTATTATATGCCCTAGATTGGAAGGTTTGAAATGTGAAGGTGTCCGCTATCATCGAGTCCACTAACTACGACACCCTCACCGTGGATGAGCTTTTCAGCAAGCTCAAGTCCACCGTGATTGATTACCAGACCCAAGCCAAAATCAAGAATCCCTCTACATGACTATGGCTTTGGTCTCAGGTAATGGTTTAAGTTCTTCAGCTAACCCTTCATAGATCTCCTTTGCCTTGTCTTCTTTGGTGTCTATTACGGAGGAGCAGATAGACGCACTTGGGGACGACGAGCTGGCACTGGTCATCAATCGGTTCTCACGGTTTCACAACAACCGCTTGAACCATCCGCGTAGTGGTGGTCTGATCGTTTCCAGAGACATTCCAGAGCACAGAAAACAAGACCAGACGTGCTCGGTCAGAGATGACCTAACGCGCCTAGTGTCCGGTTCTACCCTCTTAGTCGCAGCGCGTTTCTCAACGCCGTGACCGGGCACATGAATAGTGTCCACCGCGCATCCAGTCGTGCATTCTCTCCAATGTCCGATCGCGGCCCCAAGCCGCTCCCTCTCTGCAACACATGACCGGACGCGGCGCCGGAGTTAGGTCCAGCGTCCAGTCGCAACTCAGTCCTCTTCGCCATGGCCCACGCCACCTAGGGTCATGCACCGGATGGGTTCGGTCAAGCCGAGACCAGCGTCCGGTCATGTGTGAGTGACCCCTTCTCTTTTTCTATCTCCTCAAACACTTCACCATTGCTTCCATGTTGCTAACCACAAAGTGTACAAGTCATGTGTCCGTGTGTTAGCATTTTTCCAAGCATTTTTCAATGGTTAATTGTTAGCACACTAGGTCCCTAATGCATATGCATGAATTATATCACCTAGTGGCACTCGATAACCGCTTAGCCAAAGATTTTCTCTCTTTGTAGTATAGCTATCGATCCTAAACGTGATCACACTCTTTATAGTGTCTTGATCACCAAAATAAAAACCTATTTGATACCTTTGTCTTGATAACACTTGGTTTTTGTTTTTCTCTTTCTTCTTTTCCAAGTTAGAGCTTGATCACCATCATCTTATGTCCATCTTCATCTCCATGGACCTCTCATTGCTCCATCACTTGGTATGTACCAACCTTGCTCAAATCAACACTCATGACAAAGGTTAGTACTTAGGTTTCATCAATTATTCAAAACTAAACTAGGGCTTTCAGGCGGTCGCTAGGGAGAGAAGCAGTGTGGTGTGTGGGGAGAAGAGATTCTGAGGGAGAAAAAAAGAAAATATAAACTTTTCACTGACAAGTGGGGCCCATTTGTATTGGGGATGAGTTATTGGTGGTCTGCAATAGCACCTCCCCCAATAATCTGAAAAGTAGTATTGGGTCATCGCCGTTATCATCTTATTGGAGGAGTTGTATTAGGGAGCTAGTGGAGATGCTCTTATATAGAATATTTTATGGTGATACAAGAATATTAAAGAAGACACAAGCTTTTGCCATGTTAACACCAGGCCCGGCCGCAGGGGGGGGGGTTGTTTCGAGCTGTGCCTGCGCAGAGGGCCCTCGATGTCAAGGGGCCCAACCCCGTATATCTAAGCTGTAGGTACAGGAGCTCATAGGACAGCCAGGAGCCCATGAGGCCAGGAAATGGATTGGCGCGTACGAGAAACTTTGAAGCATCTGTCGATTTGGTTTCCGCAGTTCCACATCGGCACGTTGGTTTCGCATTCTGCCACGCCGCCGCTGTTTCTTCCATGCTACAACCTGCGAGCCAGAGCCTGCGCGTCGTGCTCGTGCCATCGTTGATCAGTCGTTCGTGCACCCCTTAGCCTCTACATCGTGGCAGCAACCAGCGTGCAGCCGCTGGCCGGCGGCGCCCACCCCACTCTCTGTCCAATTGCTCCCAATTGCTCGCACGGAGGTACCCAATTGCTCCCCTTTGATTTGATGATTTGATGGATGCCAAGGATATATGTTTAATCAAGATTTAATTTGCTTTTGTCCCCAATCTTTTTCTTTATAATACAGGGATTTAGGAATCCTTGCGGAGTTACGTTGTAGCTAGGGCAGCGAATAATCATTTAATCTAGTTCTCAACTTTGTAATAATTCAGGGATTTAGGAATCCGTATAGTGTTGAATTGAATTTAGTACTGTGTATGACAACTTTTGTACATTGCTTACTAATAATTTTTAAATTTATAGTGAACTCATTATTTGAGCTCTGTAATGTCTCAAAAAAGATTAAATAGTTTGACAACTTTATACATTGAGAAGAAATTATTAGATGAAAATGATATTGGTTCCATCAATGACTTCACATCAGCAAATGTTAGAAGAAAATTTTAAGGTAAAATGTATAACTTTTTATTTATACAATACACTTATTAGGAACATTATTATTTGAGTTGTATTAAAGGGCTCATTTTTTTACTTCGCTCTTGGCCACTAAATCGACAGGACCGGGACTGGTTAGCACAAAGCCCAGGAGCCTAGGAAGCAATTTGGTCTAGGCCTTGGGAGCAGGGCAGAGCAAGCATGTCGTCCATGAATCATGGGAGGGCTTAATGTCCGACCGGGTCGACACCATGCGTTGTGTCGACCAGCTCAGCTCCAACCACTTCCTCTGTTTGTGGTACACATCTATGCAGTAGTGTTCCAATTAGAGATATAAAGGCACGCCGAATCGGCGGCTCCCAGGGTGTCCACGTACGTTCTATTTAGTTGGTGCGTTAGATAGAAATTTCACGACTCAGATGAAGCACGTCACAGCCAGCCTTCCTCCATGCATTCGACAGTGGATAGATGAAGAGATATAAAGGCACGCCGAATCGGTGGCCTCCCAGGGTGTCCACGTACGTTCTAATTAGTTGGTGCGTTAGATAGAAATTCCACGACTCAGATGAAACGCGTCACAGCCAGCCTTCCTCCATGCATTCAACAGTGGATAGATGAAGCAAGTGGACGCATTCAATGAAGTAGGGTTTACGCTGAATCGGCGGCCTCCCAGGGTGTTCACGTACGTTCTATTTAGTCGGTGTGTTAAATAGAAATTCCACGACTCAGATGAAGCGCGTCACAGCCAGCCTTCTTCCATGCATTCGGCAGTGGATAGATGAAGCAAGTGGACGCATTCACTGAAGTAGGGCTTTCCTGGTGATCGTACGCGGCACGCAAATGAACGGTGCGCGTAGCAAGGGACGTTGGATTCTCGGCATGCATGGCCGGTGCCTAATTAGCATGGTGGTCAGCACGCATGCGAGTAGGCGTGCGTGCATGCTGCTGGGGCCTTGCTTGCTTTGCATGTATGCATATGCTATTGGTTTGTGTGTGCGGGTGCACTGCTGACACTTGCTTGCTTGTATGCCTGCTGCTACTACGTGCGTGCATCTGTGAGCCGCGGGTGAGTTTTCTCCCTCCGCCTCCTTCCTCCCTCTCTGCTCTCGACCTCCTCTCTCTTTGCCTCTCTCTCTCCACGCGGCGGCGCATCCAGGCGGATAGGACGAGGCAGCAGCGCACCGGCCGGGCAGGGCGGCCAATGGCGCGGGAGGCCCGGCGGCGCCTCTCTATCTTCCTCTCCCTCTCCCTCTCTCCAGATCTATGGCCGCATCGGTCGGCCTCCCGCGCACCGACGTGGCCAGGCCCCGGCGGTGGGCGCAGCCGCCTCCCCTACCCCGCTGCGCGCATCTCTCTCGCGCCTTCGCTTTTGGGGTGGCGGCGCGCCGCTAGGCCGCGAGCGCCGACGGATCCCCGCTGCGTGTGCGCGGCGCATCAGCATGAGCACGCCTGAGGTCCGTGTCTCCAACACGGCGCCAGCGGCTAAGCGGGCACCGCCGGTGGCTGCGGCTCCCCCGGGGGCGGCTGGTGCTGGTGGTCTACTACGCAGCTCCCCCTCAAACCTTATCCTCTCCCGATCTCCCACCGAAGGCCACCAGAAACTTCTCGACGCGTCCATCTCTCTCTGCAACCTCCCGTTCCCACGCTCCCTCTCCGCCCCTGCTAGCTGCACGACCGCTTTGCGTGTCCTCATCGCGTCGCTGCGCCATCTCTCCCCTATAGACTAGGTCTTCCACATCTGCGCCGCATACGTCTGTCTGCCGCTCCGCGATGGATGCCCGCCTCCCGCGCTGCCCCGCGCCTAAGGGAGGTCCGCCCCTCCCGCACTACCCCGCGGCGCGCGGGAACCAGCACGGCCGGCCCCGTCGCGGCGGTGTGTGCCACCCTGCGCGCGGGCAGCCCCAGCGCGGTGGCACCGCCACGGACCAGCCTGCCCCGATGCAGGCGCCCCCCTCCGCCTATGGCGCTCTCCTTCGCATGGAAGCTGCACCAGCGTCGTCCCCCAGAAGCCTCAACACGAGGTATGCTCTACCTTCTTTCTTTTTATTTTGTCATTTTTTTGGAAACCATATGCAGATGTGATTCAGTTAGATGTCAATAGCAAACATATACAGTAGCAATTATATACAGTCTCAATTTGCAACACGAACTGTATATTTCCTCTGCTATGGTTTGTGCAAGAGAATTGATGAATCTCATTTTACAAATAATTAAGCCTCCTCTCCATGTTTTCCTCTGCTAGGTTAGCTTGCTCTTGCCAAATTACCATGTATAGTGCTAAGATCTGTAGTCATTTTCTGCTATATATATTGACACCGACTTTTCTTTTCTCCAGTCATATTGCAACAAAAAAGTGTGCGACGGCCTTGAACATAACATAGTAACAGACCACCTCCCTACTTGCTCTGTTGGTTCTTTACCCTTTTGGAGAGTCAAAAATACATTGACATTTCAGGAATTTACTGAATTACGTAATGCCTTACATGCAGCTCTGCCTATTGAGTATTTATTGCTTCGTTGCAAAAAACGTCATGCAATAGCGAGGTTCCGAAACTCTCTACTTGCTGTTTGGATTTTGTGATCCCCAGCCAATTTTGAAGGTGCTACGACTCCGTTGGGCTACTGCCGTTTCCATGGTGCAGTCTGCTGATTTGTTATCGCTGGTGCGTTTCAGCCCATCTATAAGATACAGGGGTACAGCTAATAGTTCTGTTTTCGTATATCTTATACGTCTACATCCGCATCATTTTATTTTTTCCCCCTTATGATGTGGTCCTGAGTATAGTTGAGTTTACTGTATTTGAATCATTCTGTTCTTATTTCTGACATTAGTGTTCTCTAGGTGAACATGTCAAGGCACCAAACACATCAAGATGCTAATATTGCTATATGTATAATCCGTGTTTCCTTTTTTTTGGCGAAAAGATCTCTGCAAATGGGTGCATCACACCATCACTGCATCAGTTAGCTTCGTACATTCCTACTGGGGCAACAAAAATTGCTGCATATGTTTCTAATGGCCCAAGAAAAAAACGTTGCTGATGGTTTTTTACATGCTCCATGTTGCCATAGGTAAAAGCATAAAACAATGTTCTTTAGACACCTAGGTATTCTAAACGTACTCATCATTGCTGTCAGAATTTTCTAATGACCAATTCCTGCATTTCTGCTTATTTGTGTCTCATGATGATCTAGGCCTATATGCTTTATACAAACATCCCATGAATAAGGTCTTACCAAGTACAGATCATGTGCAGTCTCCTACATTGTCATTGTGCAGTTATTTATCTCAACTGATGATAAACATTCCCCTTAACTGAATCTGTCATTGTCATGGTTATCACACCTTACACATAGTTATTACTGTACTGTATCGTGGACTCCTGGACAATAACATGAGGAGCAGTTTCTGTCAGTTAGGTTGCTGAAATCCTCCTTTTGAGTTCCTCTACCTTCTATTACAAATCACCTTCTTACCTGCTCTTGGTGACTGCATTATGACATTATCCTTACGCTGAGACAATTTGGCCGCCACTGTTTTTTTGCAGTATAAGTTCGGGTCCTTCTACAGGATACTTGTGAAATTAGGTTACTACAATTGTCCAGTTGTGTTTGCGTCACCAACATTTCCCTTCGTCGTGCTTACCTAATAATTAAATTATGCCATATATGCAATGATGCTTCAGTTTCATTTGTTTGCTACAGCTTGGTCTGTCTTTTCATATCCACTAGCGGAAATAAGACAGTGAAGCCACAGCCATCTGTTTGCATCTTGATGCATTTGCAGAATTAAACATTAGATTTTTCTTAGATGCATTGTCATGGGTTTGTTTGTTTCTGATTGATCATTCCTAACTCCATGATCATCTAAAAAAAAACCACTCTTTTATATCGTCATCGTCCAGGCAGTTTACCTCTGCATCTAGCACGAGCTGGCCATGTCCAACGTCTATGTACTCCAAAGGCCGCACCAGAGGCAATCCCTTCCCCACTCTCTCAGGTAATCCAGTTTATTTGCTTTTGTAATATTGCTCTACCTCTGATTTTTTTTTTAAATTGATCTGGTTTACAGTGCTAGTCGCATAGTTCTAAACCTTTAGCGCAGGGCTTTAACTCTGAAGGTTGTTAACAAGGCAGACAGACCCATTCAGGTGAGCATGCCTAGATATTTTTGTTTGGACCTTGGTGCAAACCTGCAATGATTTTCTTTCCTACTTATCCTTTTGCTGTCAAAATGAAAAATGGTAAGTAATTTTTTTTGTTGAATTTCTAAAGAGGAGATAGGTAGTCTTAAACTCATTCTTGAAAATTGAAATTGCATTCCTAATGGTTAAATTCGGTCTTACTCATTCAATGCCATGTTGGCATCCCTTCTGGCTAATGTTTTAACACCCAATACCACTTGTGTCGAGACATGTTTTTGAACTGGCAGACATGTAATAATGTTGTTATATTACTACTAAATTCAGAGAACATTTGCCCTGTTCCACCATGTTAGGTTGAACTTGTATGGGTGTTTCGAACTACATGCAGGTGATGGTATTTACTGAATGTGACATTATGATCTTAGCATCTATGTCCATTTTAAAAATAAATTTGAAGAATTTGACGTCCCCCTCCCCTTACCTTTTTTTTCAAGGAAACGACCCTCTTTCCTTCTTTCGTTGAGTCAATAAATGTATTATCTTGGCCTTGTTCAAGTTAAAATCCTCTTATTACTAAACTTTGTTTCTTGTGATGTTACTTTGATCAAACTAGCATTTTGGATGAATTTAAATACAATGTTTAATAAGTTCGATTTACATGGCATTACTCCCTCATTTACTATTTATTGAAGGTTTAAGAGTTTTTTTTAATTACAATCATCTTGTAACCCTCATGAAAAATTTCAAATATTGTTTGACCTTGCAGATTGGAAGCCATCACCATTTTATAGAGACCAATCCTTACCTGGTTTTTTATAGGAAAAGGGCCTACGGCATGAGGTTGAACATACTTGCTGGAACAGCTGTTCGGTTTGAGGTGCTTTCATTCCATCCATGCTTATAGCAATTTTCATTTTAAAGATGCTAAGACTATATTCTTGTATTTGCCCTCCTACTTGTTTTAATAAATGTACTGCACATACCACTTTAAAACCTTCCAGAACCTGATATCTATATTTTTTTTTCCTCAGCCAGGGGATGCAAAAAGTGTTACACTTGTAAGCATCGGAGGTCATAAGGTAATCAGAGGTGGAAATGGCATTGCTGATGGTCCTATTGACAGTTCACGGCTTAATGAGGTGACGCAGAAGGTTAATGCAAATTGTTTTGGACATGGAGATTATCCAGATGCAAGGTTGATCCTTCCTATTTTATTGATGGCAGTGACAAAATTATTTCATTTTTTTCCCTAAATTTATCTTTTAAGTTTGTATGCAGGGAAGGTCTTATTGGTGATGGTCCATTTGACTGTACTGTTGATCGTGAGAAGTATGCGAGCATTTATGGACCTACCACTGGTGATAAGATTGGGCTTGGTGATACCAATCTTTATGCTGAGATTGAAAAGGACTTTGCCTTTTATGGTGATGAGTGCATATTTGGCGGTGGAAAAGTTCTGCGTGATGGCATGGGACAAGCTACAGGGTACCCAGAATCTTCCTGCCTAGATACAGTTATAACCAATGCTGTCATCATTGATTATACCGGAATATACAAGGCTGATATTGGTATAAAAGGTGGACTTATTGTTGCTATTGGAAAGGCTGGAAACCCTGATGTCATGGATGGTGTCCATAGCAACATGATTGTTGGGGTAACTAACTATTTCCTGAATGTTCCGTATTAATTTGTACGCTTCTAAATTAACCCTATCAAAATACCGTAGCGTTACTATTTTTACGAAGCCAGCACAATTGTTGGACACGCATTTTACATCAAGTTATCCCATTCCTATCCTACAGCCTTCCTATTTTCTCTATTTATGACTCAAATCCCTGTATATATGCAGCTCCCCAGACTTCCTACTGATCATCGCCACCTGTTGGATGCTCGCTATGCCACATGGAGATGATTAATGTATTCCATATTGGATTCATAGAGACCAATATGGCGATTAGTCTCCTATTATAGGTTGCCAATATTTTCAAGCTTAGGGCGCTAATTTTGAATACCAATAAATTGTAGCTTCATCCATCTATGTTGGTAGTTTTTCAACGAGCCCGCGGTGGTGAGCTGGGAAGGTCAGACGTATGCGCGCTCGCATTCCAGTGGGGCTAGGCTGTTGGCGTAGGCCGCGCCTTGCGCGTGCCCAGAGGCTGAGGCTAGCGGCCGGTTGGGTGGTGGCCTACAGGGCCAGTTCGCGCACACCTTCCCAACACCTGCAGCGGCTGCCGAGCGGCTAGATCTGGGCTAGCCTGCTGGTGGTTGGCCGGCTTAGAGCCAGCGCCCGCGCACTCACGCTTCTGGCGGACGGTCGGATGGTCACGGCCAGCAGCAGCGACCAGACGTTCTCGCCTGCGGCGGTGGTAGCTAGACGACTACGGCGACGGTCGGCCTGCAGGGCCAGCTCACCTCGCGCTCGCGCGCCCGTTGATGGCTGGGGTGGCTGCGGCGGTGGCCTGTTAGGCTTGCTCGTTCGTGCCTGCGGCGGCGACCCGTCGGGCCTGCTCGTCCGCGCCCACGGCGGTCAGGGGTGGCTATGCATCCGCGTTCCTGGTGGGGCTCACGACTCCCACGCAGCCGCTCGCGGCGGCCGTGCCTGTTGCTAGCAGCTACCCCTGTTGGGGGTAGCTTCGATCTGTGCGCACGTCTTCCGGACAGTGGTGGTTCGATCTGCACGCACGTCTTCAGGATCCGTGACCATGCTTGTACGCTCAGCTCTTCAGGGCCGGCAAGTTTGTCTCCGACATTTGGACGGCAACGGCGTCAGTGCTGCCTTCGTGTTGCCGGGCGTAGATTTTCTTCAAGAGTAATCTGATCTAGGCTTTTGGTTTTCTTTTCTACCAACAGTCAACAATAGTGCAATTACACATAGCAAAATTAAAGCTCCTCTAGAAGCACCAACACTACCCGAAAGAGGAGTAGCTTCCTGATGGCCACCACCAAGAGATCGCAAATAGCCTACAACCTTCTTCCCCACCTACCACCCTTTCTGTGAGTGCTATCAGTGGGAACCGGGGTAACGTCCTCAACTTTTAGGATAAGTAGTAAATGATGTAGAAGTTTATGGAAAATTCGTAGAATTTCAAGACACATACCAGAGAGCATTTGCATCCGAACGATGCTCATAGATGGCATAATCACATCAAATCCCCAAAATAAGAGATCTGAAAATACGGAGTTATTTGTTAAAACAAGTGATCAATTAACAATCTATAGTCTGTTTCTGCTTGATGGTTTTGTCATATATTTCTTTTTTTATGTAGTGAAATCAAATTGGAGGAGGCTACTATTCTGCATTATACCTACACATAATTCTCAGACCTAACCTCAGGGAGGGATAGGTGTGGCTACAAGCCAACTAAAGAAGATGTGAAGCATGTCTTATCTTGGAATTTGACCATTTGGTGAGCTATCTTTTCTTCCCTTTCTTGTATCTGCATAGCATCTATTGTTTCCCTATGGGACCTTGTCAAGATCATAAATTGTTTTCTTTTTCTGGCAGAAATGTTGAGATGGTACATTTATTCCATTAAAGTGATATGATGTAAAGAATGAGAGGGGAAGAAAAATGGCTAGATGGTTTGTTTACCTTAGAAATGCCTGTGGAAACTGTCGGGGGTGGAAACAATTTCAATCTTCCCAATATGCATGTACTATCTTCTTTAAACTGAAATGGATGTAATTATTTTTAAAGCAGATACAGGGTTGCTGGGACATTGCTCAAGCACAACATTGTACCATTGTTTGTGTGCCATATGCTAATCACAGAAATGCTTCCCACCTTCCCTCCCTCTCCCTTCTCCATGCATGGCAGCAGCATGAGCAGCACAACCGTATATGCACAGCAAATAGAGCAAGGCAAGCACGCACGCAGACAACCACCACATTTACCACGCACGCACCAGCAGCATCTTGTTACCTTTAACCACGCTAACTAGCCGTCGTCCATTTGCATGCACCATGCAAAGTTAGCACGCAGGCATAAGTAAAGGCCTCAGCAGCATGCACACGGTTCGTACTTGCATGTGTGCCGACCATCACGCTACGAGCTACCGGCCATGCATGCCGAGCATCCACCCCCCCCCCCCCCCGCTACATGCTACACCGCCCACCTGCAGCGTCATCCCATCGTCCTGTGCAGCCATGGCGCCACAGCGACACCATTAATGGCGAGAAGCTGAGCACCTGTGGCACAGCTCCTCCCCGGCCGCAAGTAGCGAAGTATGAACCTAAAAAGAATGGAGGTGACCAAATTTGAACTAACTTTTTCAACGCCTTGAAAGCGTAAACCGTGTCTGTAAGATTTTGTATAGTCCTGACAAAGTAGAAGGCAATTCTTGAGGTTCACATCACGCTATCTCTGGCCGCGTCTTTAAAACCACACCCTCTATCTCATTGATTAAATTTAAAATTGTCCGACATCTTGAAAAGTGAGAATTATATTCATTTTAGGATGGCGAGAGTACTTAAGTGTTAACACTCAAGATTGTCCACGAATAAAGTTTTATAGCCCACTAAAAGCACGGTAAAGACCCGCAAAAAAACAGTAAAGATGAAGCAATAAATGGTGGTCATCGGAGAATTTATACGAGGAGTGCAATAGACTGAACGTGCAAAGTATATAAAACAAGATGGCGAGTGCCTCCCTAAGCTATCCAGAAATTCACTCAGTAAATTTGAAAGCAGTGTACATCTTCACCTACGTAGGGTGGGTCGAAAGTAGGTGGACACATTTAATGTCTCCCCTCCATGCTACCATCACATAAAAAACAAGTCGGGCAGGTGGACATATTTAATGCCTCTCCTCCTTACCATCAGATAAAAACAATTCACCGACCATGTAGGAACATTTGTACTTACACATGCATCCATGCATCTAAGAGACGGCTTGGGTTGCGTGCACGTTGCTCCCGAGGTGGTCGGTGGTTGGGGTTGGTCGGCTCCCTTGCTAGTGTAGGTTTAACTTTCCAGCCGTGCAGCGTCCCATCATCCCTTAGCACCTCCGTGTCCACCTCACCATGGCAAACATCAGGGCGATCGCTGCGGACTACGGCCGAAGATCTGCTGCCTTCCTTGCACCTCTCGTGTGCCCTACACTACCAGCAGCACCATCGGCATAAATGAGGAAATAAAGCTTCGGAACCTATTTCTAAACTAAAACTTGACAACAAATTCTTTTAAAAAAGTTAGGACATTGCATGCGAAGTTATATAAGGAGCCCTATTACTATGATTATGTATACAGGATAGATGACACTCTGCTGACTTAGGTAGGCTTAATCAAGTTCTCTGCAGGTACACTGACCCCGAGCATAGTCCGATAGTATCGACTAGCTACAGGGAGAGATCGTTGTGCCAAAAATCTACGAACGGTTGCCCTATATATTGGCAACAGTAGAAGGACGTATAGGCCATGCATTCATGCATATCCTGTTTGTGCATTGTAGTGCTCGTATTGCTTGCATATGCGTCATCCATAGGTGTCACGCGTGTCGTATGGTGCACGACTGACTCGTTCGTGTTCTGGATTTAATGCTAAGCTGTGGCGTTGTGCTTCGCGTCGCCTGTGGTTCACACCTGCCGTGACCTACGTCTCCCCGTACTCTTTTTTGGGCTCTTGTCGGAACCTTGTCTTGCAGCCGTATTGGTCATTAATGGCCTCGACCATCGCTCGCCTCGAACGCGCGAAAAATTCGGTCGATTCATTTATAGTGATCTCGTGCTGGAACCTTTGTGGACCGCGCCAGGACCATTGACCACTCTACCTTTATAAGCAGGGTCTGGCTTAGCTGTTGGTACCACCACCCGGTGCACTTTAGCTCGCCTAGCTTTTCCTTTTGACCTAGCTTTTCGCTTAGTCCTTCCTTGCAACCACCGCCAACGATGGCAGAAGCCTGGGTTAGTAGTTACTGCCTGAACACTGAGGGTTTTCCCAAGATCCTGTATGCCACCCTACAAAAGCTCAGAGTCAAAGATCGTCCCGAGTATGAGGGCCGTGAGTATGAAAAGCATGGCACTGAGCGGTGTGAAGTTACCGTCTACATTGGGAAGAGTGAAGAGTTTCCCAACATCACTGAAGCCTAGAATGTGACCACAACTGGGTTTTACTTCGTCGACACCTACTAGGTTGTGGCCCGCAAAGCCTTGCGGTACCTTTGCCAGATCTATGAAGTGCCCATTGACTGTACCCCCATGAGGTTCTTTCCACCTTTGGAAAAGAATCGACGGGCATGGAGGGCTCGCATGGAGGCTTTGCAAGGGCGGGATGCGCAAGAAGATAGTCCTACCACGGTGCACTTGACCACGTACCTGCTTGCTCTAGATGAGCAGTATGACTGACAAGCATCGGAGCTGAGGAAGTGCCTTCGGCGAGCCGAGGAAGCCGAGATCTTCTCTAAGATGCTCTAGATGCAGCTTGCCGAAGCACATGCCAGTGCGGCAGCCGCTGAGAGTCGGGAGACTGCCATGTTGGAAGCTCTAAAGGAGGCTGAAGATCGACATGCCCATCAGTTGGGAGAGGCCTACCTTGTCACCAGGGCCAAGCGAAGGACGTTGGCTGCTGAACGACAGGATCCCTTGATCGTGGAGGGGACCCTGTTCACCCGCCAGAAAGAAGGAGAACCAGTGTTGCAGTACCGCCAGCGCCTCCACTCTCGGAAGCGTCAAAAGTAAAACCCTTGATTCCTCTCACTCAGCCATTACCAAGAGAGGAGGCAGATCCATAGCCAGGGCGGTAGAAGAATCCGCCAAGCCCGGGAATGAAGATGCGTGGTCCAAAGTAGACTAGTTGCCTTAGGATGATGTACCCATAGTTAGTAGTGTCTTTCCTCGTTGTCCACCGGTATTGTAATCTTTCCGTTGTATTTTGTCCGTAGTTGTTGAGGTAGTCCGATTGTAGGAAAGGTGAACGATGGGATAGTAAGTGCATGTATGTTGTACCAGCATAACGACGGTCGGAATATGCATTTTATTTATTTCGATGTGTTATTGCATCCATCTACCTTAAGTCTCGTTAGACGTGCTTAGAGTTTTTGAGGGCGATGTTAAGTGGGTTACAAGAGAAATTACCATTCGGATGCGAGCAGGCCAGCCGTGATTGGATAACATAGGACACTGTATCGACTAATTGTGTATGTCCCAGCAGAACACTTGAATCTCTTTAAATCAAATCTATTGTTGGATTTGAAGTCCTTGTCCCTTGTTGCGAAAGGAACCCTTGTTGTTTGAATCTTCCCTTGCATTTGTCCTCTGATTCTGTGGTCTATGACCCCACCGTCTTCATTGCGTGTAAGTTGGTAGTAGTTGACTGGTTAATAGCTTATGGTGCCGCGATGAAACCGAGGGCCACTGTGGAACAGTTGCCACATGGTGACGTTGCTCGGCACGCGCTAGTATCGAGGTTGTTGACCAAGTACCTTTACCAAGTTACACCGCCATACCACTTTTGATACAAATATTCAGGTGTTTGAACGAGAAATCCATAACGGGTTGATGAAATAGTGTTCTCTCAAAGTAAACAAGAGGAGGTGGTTTCGGAGGAAGCATGTATGTTGCGATCTCACTTCATATAAAGGTTGGCGCATATTGTGGACAAGGAAGGGAAGGAAAGAAGAACACCTAGGAAAGTTAGCCTTGGGTAGTAGGGAGTGCTTAGAAAAGCCTGAGTGGATGTCAAGTCCCAAGCACTGTGCCCAGCTCGACCACGCTACACACGCCGGGTCACTATCCCCACGTGCCCCACGGATGCCGTTGGTGTCGGGCCCATTAGCACCCTGTCCTCGCATGTCCATGACATCGTGCCGCACTCGTCGTCCTCGTGCACTGTGCACTGCTCCTTTTCCCGGCCTCCGGTCCGCTCTTGATCCTCGCCCTCGTCCCCGTACCAGACCCCCTCCATTCTTTCTTCTTTTGGGGACACGGCCGCCCACACGCCTCCCTCGTCGAGCGAACCCTCTCTCCTCTCCTTTATTCCCCCCTCCGCTCGCTTGCGCAGGGAGCGCGCCATGGCCGACTTTATCCCCATAGCGTGAACCGGCAGTGTATCCCATCCATGTCGTCACCACTTCCAGTGCGCTACGCCCCATCTCCGTTCACCACTATAAGATGCCCTTGGTCCTTGCTCTTCTTCTTCATACCCATCCCTCTCGAATCCAAAGCAGAGCTACGAGATCCGGTCGTCATTGTGGAACTAGGTTCGTCTGATAGAGGCGATGGTGTAATCTGAGAAGAAGGGATCTAGTTTTCGAAGAAGTTCAAGTCTACCGTTGGTTAGTTTGGTCTTAGGGTTCACGATGTTTGACTTCTCAGTCTCCTGTTTCTGGATCTGTTGGTCATACGCCATGTTTTGGATAATAATTATCTTGTTGTTTCTCTATTGCCCTCGTCTATCCCGACTTCTGGAGTAAGCCTTGGTTGTACTATGTTGCTCTTAACCATGTAACTTTAAATCCCGATGTAATTTACTGTTCGACATCGTATAATCTTTCGTGTAATTCCAGATTTACGAAATGTGTTGTAGTTTCGCTTAAGGGGAGTGGATCTTAATTCACTCTTTTGTAAACCCTCGCGTTAGGAGACGTACTTGTGTTGTAGTTTTTGTTCTTTCCACCTATAATAGAATCCTAGCCAATGCTGTGCTTTGAATCTAAGTGTGTTAGTTGCTTGAGCCCAACTCCACCAAATACTTCTTTCCACTAACATGTCATTGATTTGTTGGCCTAGAATAGGCAACATGTAATGATAACCAACCTCTATGTTCGTTTACAATATTATAATGAAAAAAGCCATGTTACCTTTCCTTCCCATATTTTTCCATTTAATGTAACAAATAGACCAACCTTTCGTAGCAACACGATGAGAAAACATATTAGACATATGAGCCATATTTCCCAAGATTTTTTCTATACCAAGCACATCACCCGTAGCGAAGCGCGGGCAGCAGTGGCTAGTTTAATGATGTCAATGCGTTTTAAAAACTATAAAAAGGCGTACTTTACAAACTAGATATCAAAATTTTACTCTAATTTTACTATTGTATTTTAACGATAAATCCTTCAAAACAAGATCTCACTTAAGTATATTTAGATAAAATTTTATTAATAAACATTTATATAATGAGGATAGAACTTTCTCTTTTATGGAGTAGAGTCGATGTTCTATGTTGTGAGAACAATGTTCCGTCTTCACATTAGAAATGTTCTAGGTTCACAAGAATAATATTCAAGATTTAGAAAAATAAAATAATATATTCGTGTGAATGATATTATAATATCGGTGGAAATAGGGAAATTAATGATATTTTCTATGAAATATATAGAAAAAAAGAAAATAATAAAAACTTAAATATAATGACAAAATTAATAAAAGGTAGAACAAAAGGAAAACATAAATAATACAAAGAAATAAAGGCATGTAATCAATGAGAATAAAAAGGTACTATAGAGCATCTCACGATACTATGTAAATAATCGAATATGCATAAATAACATAAATAGAAAACATTAATAAAAGATACAACACTGCATAAGGGGAAACAAACCAAGTAAAAAAAGTCAATTAATAGAGAAAAATTAAAAAGTGCATCACATGAATACTATTTAAACAACCTAACATATACATACAACATCTCACGTGCACTATGTAAATACTCAAACATAATCATGAAACATCCCATTTATTACACAAACATATCAAAATATTTCATTAAACATCACATGTATAATACGTGTACACCATATGTATCTCATAGAACTTAAAAAATTTAAAAATAAAAAATAAAATAAACTACTTAACTAGAATAAAATGACGATGAAGAAAAAATAAAAAACTAGAGAAAAAGAAAAAATAACATCATATGGATACTATTTGAACAACCTAAAATATACCATAAAACATACTCCAGGTACTATGTGAATACTCAAAATTGCAGAACATCCTATTTATACTACTTGAACATCCTAAAATACATCGTAGAACATCATACGTATATTATGTGAACATCACATGTACCAAGACAAATATTTTGGTATATGATGTAACCTAGACGAATGCAGAACACACGTTACAAATGCACAAATCATTTCGATAGTTAAGCAAAGCAAAACATTTTGGTATGTGATGTAATTCACGCAAACGTAGAAGACACATCACAAATACATAAATTATTGCTATGGTTGAGCAAGGAAAATAATAATAATAAACATAGGAAATTAAAAAGAACATCATATGGGTACTATTTAAACAAATCTAAATTATACTACAGAACATCTCACGTGTACTATGTGAATTCAAAGATAATTATAGAATATTCTATTTACACTACCGAACATCCTAAAATACATCATAAAACGTCATATGCGTACTACATAAACAACCCAATATATGTACTATGGAACATTTCATGGGTACTATATACAAACATTGCAAAATATAACATTTATGGAACATAAAAATAGAAAACAACATGGAACATCTCAAACACACTAAGAGAACAAGATAACGAATATCATCTATTATCAAATAAATACAATGAATCATCTATTATCTAATAAATACAATATGTAACCTATAATGAACAAAAATATAGCATGGAATGCTATTGAGCAATAAATAAACCAAAAAGTTTCAATCAATTAGCACCACAATATCATAGGATCATGCGCACATGAAAAAAGTCTACTAAATATTGCAAAAACACTAAATAAAAGCAAACATAGAAGAAATGAAACAAAACAAGAAAGGAAAAATAATTCATATAACATAGGAAATGAAGAAAAAGGTTAATAGAGTAAAATATAAAAAGAAAGAAAAAAGAAACGAAAACAAAAAATCTACAAAAAAAGAAAAAGAAATAAATAAAAACCCAAATAAAAAAACATTCTTGGACACAGATGCACCCTAGGCACGATGGCCGGAGGGTCTGCACACTTGTTTTCTAGTAGTAGCTTTCTCATGTCCAACAGCAGCTTAAAAAACAGTTTGCTAACTGAAAGAATAAAGAAAGCCCAGTAAAGAAAAGCCCACCTAATTGATTGAAAGGGAGCAGGTCAGCAGCTTACTGAGATTCGCGGTGAATCAGACGGTGACGCAGATCACGTGGCATCTCGCCCACGGCCCACTCCCCCAGTCCGCCAAGTCCACCAAGGATACGGATCGACGTCACGAGTCACGGCTATCAACCAGTCGCCGTCATCTGGAAGGCTACGAACTCGAACTGATGACGGCACGATCGTCACAGATTCAGTGCGGTGCCAACCAGTGAATATGAGTGCATTGTGTTGGACGAATCGAAGACTCCGGACGTGTTCTTGAGATCTCCTTCCTCCAACTTGGAGTTCGAAGCGCTTGATATCGAATTATCGATAGCCGTCTTGGCGCGCATGGCGCCGCCGCCCGCCCGCCCGCCCGCCGGCCACCGTCTCCGTCGTTGTGCACACGACACGCGCTGCTCCTCGTGGTAATCATCGCCAGTGTAACTGATCGACCAGGCTGCCGAGCGGTTAAATAGACAGACGAGGTACGCCCTCCTCACTGGTGCCTAGTACTCAGAGTCAGTCAGTCAGAGACATGGCAGGTTCTTCTTCTAGCTCGTGCTCTCTGCTGTTGCTGCTGGTGGTAGTGGCGGCGGCGCTGTCGTTGGCCTACCCCGCCAACGCCGGCTATCTCATCACCTGACCGCAGGCTTCAGCCGTGTCAAGCTGAGCGAGTCGCAGTTCGTGGTGCAGAAGCCCTACGACGTGCCGCTCCACGAGCGGTACGAGCAGTCCGGCGGCGTCCGCCGCATGTGGGTCTTCGCTACCGACAAGCCCGGCAGCGCCAACTGTTAGATGGTTTGGTTAGCTGACTTCCGGGGTTTACTCCCCGTCATGCGCTGCCATGGGCTTAGCCGCATGTGTGCCATAGTTAGTTTGCTAGATCCTTGTTTGTAGCTTATGCATGTATTCTTGTTGTATTCACCCGATGTATCTACCACCGCCGGAGGGCTGTTCCCAGCCTATTTAACACGTAACCGACGTCCTGGGATGGGCACCTCGTTCTCTCCATCTCACATGGTATCAAAGAGCCTAAAACTCCTCACGGAGAATTGAAGATGTCTTCTTCTTCCTCATCATTTCCTGCCACTTCCCTCGGCCTTGCCTTCATTCCTGTGACTGAAAAGCTTACGAGGAGCAATTTTTAGTCATGGCAGGCCCAAGTCCTCTCGGCGATTAGAGGCGCCCAGGCCGCGAGCTTCATCAAGCCGACGGCCAAACCACCAGTAGAATTCCTTGCCGCCAAGAGCGGCGATGATAAGGAACCTCCAGTGGCCAATCCGGAGTACGACATCTGGGTGGCCAAAGACCAACAGGTTTTGAGCTACCTGTTGACATCTTTTTCCAAAGAGATCCTCGGCCATGTTAATACCGAGGTAACGGCGGCGGCGGCGTGGGCCGCTATCAAGAAACTGTTCGTGGCGCAGTCCAGAGCGCGGGTCATCGCCACCCGCATGGCCCTGGCGACCGCGACGAAGGGCAACGCCACAATTGCCGAATACTTCGGCAAGATGAAGGGCCTCGCTGACGAGATAGCGTCAGCGGGCAAGAAGATCGAAGATGAAGAACTCGTGTCATACATCTTGACCGGGTTAGACGAGCCATTCGACCCAGTGGTGTCCGCGGTGACCGCGCGCGTGGAGCCAATCACGGTGAGTGAATGTCACACCCAATTTTAAGGATAAAATTGAATGCACAAAACTCGTGTGTGTCCAGGAAACAATCACACACACAAGCTGACAAATTACATATAGTATCATCACGATGTTTCATACATCAGAGTTATAATAAAACTTAGTCTTATACATCACAGCGGAAAATAAAAAGATAAATAAACTCTCGTGGGCTTCATCACAGGGAAAGTCAACTGGTTGACCACAAGCCTAAAAATCCTCCGGGAATTCCTCATACCCGATGTCATCTGTTACCCATCCGGGATTTTTATCCAAATAAAGAAAATAAACAAGCGTAAGTACATCCCGTACTCAACAAGTTAACATGGGGTTATGAAGCTCAAAGAGGTTGACTCTGGTTTACTGCAGTTAGCATTTTTAGTAAGTCAACTTTTATTCTCAGGTATTATTAAATTATGCTTAAGCTCCCTTTTAAACCCATATGAACAATTATCAGAGGCAAGTATATCATATACCCATCTTATACCATCATAAATGATCATCAACAAGTATCCAATTATTCTGTGAGTTTTCCGAGCCGCTCGTAACCGTGAGCACGGTTGTTATAACAGTTTGTTACCCTCTGTAGAGGTGGTGCACATTCACCGCGAGTCGTGATCCCCATATGCCCGGGTGAATTACTCCCATGTCACTACCAAGGTGAGCGGGCAGGGTATACTATGAAGCCATTTCATAGGTTTCTCTAACAAGTTAGGGCCACTAGGTTTCCTTGGCAGGCAGATGTAGGAACCCCCCTTTCCTATGGCACATATCCATCGCGGCTATACTCATAGGAACAGAGGCAGCCCTATACCCAACGTGGCAAGCCCCATTTGCGCCAAAAAGGTAACCTCTAACTAGCTAGAAAAGTTCCTATTACTGAGCTAAAGTCAGAGCCATATGACTCTCCCGGTTGCACTGTCAGTCCCAGCTTTTGCCGACAGATAAGTCCGTATGGAGAGCTAGGAGCAACATGAACAAAGGTCATTTGCACCTTTGCCCTATGGAACAGTTGTTATGAATCATGTCAAACTCTTAGTTCCATAGTATCATTCATCATCATGTATATCAAGTTCAGTTAGAGCACTAGCAATCTACCCATATGCATTTAACCCATAGAAGACAAGGAACAAGATAAACAATCACTAGGATGTCCTTACGGGTATCAAAATTAGACACATGCACATGAGTAATTGATTAAAGTAAAATAGGATATCAAGGAAGGCCCATGCTATACTTGCCTTGGTTCACAAGCTCTTGCTGGTCCTGCTGGTCGTCGAAGTAATCTTGGTCACCGACGTTCTCCTCACCGTCTGAACGCGACCAACACGGCAACATACAACATCCCAAAAGCATTCATGCAAAGCAAACATTCCTATCATTAGAATAGTACACCAACAGTATAGAAAACAAGATAAAATGTTTGTGAAAATAATCTACGTCTCGCTACGATCACGTCAACGCGAAGTTCACGAAAAACGGAGCTAAAATGCGAAGTTATGATTTAAACGGGATTTCCTATAGCAATATATTAAATTAACTCTAACCAGGAAATTAAAAAGTTCCAAACTTGACTAACAGTAGTTCCAACATGTAGCTTATGATATTACGAAGCTAACGCGATTTGAATGGATCAATTCGGAGCTAAAACGACAATTTTATAAGCGAAACAGTTCAAATGGCATTTCTGTAAATACTGAAAACGTATTTTTGACTTAAACCGTGAAGTTTACGCTTTCCAAACGGGATTGCGCATTCGGGGAACTATGCCTTGGACTGCGGGTTAGGACTTAGAAAAGTCCAGGGTCTCTTTTACAAAACAGCCACGCGAAGGGGTATCGGCTGATCACGGCCGTCGGATCATGGATGGAGGGCTCGGATTAGACCTGGGGAGGGAGAGAGAAGAATTCCGGCCGGCCACAGTGACGCTGGCGGTGAGGCGCCATTGTCGGCGGCGTGGAGGTCTCGGCCGCGCGCGGTAAGGGGCTAGGGTTCACCAAACGGAAATCCGAGCGCACCGGGGGATGCGGGGAAGGAAAGGGGTCTCGGCCATGCCGATACGGCGGCCGGGAATAGCGGGTAGCGCGGTGGCCGCCATGGCCGGCGACCACGGCATGCGGAGCTCGCGGCCAGAGCTCAAGAAGCCAAGAAAAGAGAAAATAGAGGTACCGGGAGATAGAGGGAGGCCGGGGGGTTCTCACCGCGGGGAGGAAGGAGGACGGGGAAACTCGGCGGCGGTGGTCCGTGCGAAGGAGAAGACGGCGGATCCCGGCGACCACGGAGCAGCGGTTACGGAGCTTCCTCGGTGCTTGGCGAGCGCAAAGAAGAGCCGGGGAGGCAACAGGGTGCGCGGGGGATGGCTCGGCTGCTATTTGTAGCGGCCGGGACGCGAGGGGGGGCGCTCCCACGATGCCAGTCGTGGGCGGCAGTTGTGGCCAGGCCGGGCGCGGCGGTTCCGAGCCGCGCGGGGAAGAAGGCGACGCCGACAAGCGGGGCCCGGGCGTCAGCGGCAGAGCACGGGGGAGGCGCGGCGGTTGCTGGCTTGTAGATGGGCCGGCGGGTCTTGCTGGGTCGAGCGGCCAGGGCGCGCGGCTGGCTGGCGGTTGGCGCGGTGCTGGGCCGAGCGGGAAAAGGGGAGGGGCCAGCGGGCCGAATTCAAGAAAGGGGAAGAAAAGAGGAAAAAGATTCTTTTCTTTTCTATTTCTTCTACAATTTTCCAATTTTTTTTTAAATTCAAATTTCAATTCTTTTTGAAATCTTTAACAAATTCCAAGCATTCACAAAATGATATGCAACAGCATGTATGCATCAAAAAGTTTTCTAACCTTATTTTTAAATTTTAATTCCACAAAATTTATTATTTCCCTATCTTTTAATGCACACACCTTTGCTTAAATAAATCATATTTACTAATTTTAAAAGAATGCAAATTTTAGGATGTTACAATTCTACCCCCCTTAAGATGAATCTCGTCCTCGAGATTCGGGTGATTGCTTACTCAAACAGTTGGGGATAAGTCTTTCTCAGATCCTCTTCTCTTTCCCAAGTAGCCCCATCCTCTGTATAACGATTCCACTGCACCTTGCACATCTTTACTGTTCGGCTTCTCGTAACTCTTTCGGCAGTTTCCAAGATCTTTATCGGATACTCTTCATAAGTAAGATCTTCCTTGACAGCAAGTTCTTCCAAAGGAATTTGTTCTTCTGGTACCCTCAAACACTTTTTCAATTGGGAAACATGGAACACGTCGTGCACACCGGACAAACTCTCAGGCAGTTCCAACTGATAAGCTACCTCTCCACGTCTCTCTAGGATCTTAAAAGGTCCTATATACCTTGGTGCTAACTTTCCCTTCATATTGAATCTTCTCACACTTCTCATTGGTGACACTTTCAAGAACACATAATCACCAATATCGAAAGTCAGCTCTCTTCTGCGGGTATCCGCGTAACTCTTCTGTCGGGACTGAGCTACTCTCAAATTGTCTCTAATCATTCTCACTTGTTCTTCCGCGTCTTTAAGTACATCGGGACCAAACACTTGAGTTTCTCCAGTCTGATTCCAGAACAAAGGTGTTCTACACTTACGTCCATACAACGCATCGAAAGGTGCCATCTTGAGACTCTTCTGATAACTGTTGTTGTACGAGAACTCTGCGTAAGGTAGACTCTTATCCCAACTATCACCATACTGAAGTGCACAAGCTCTCAACATATCTTCCAAAATCTGGTTGATTCTTTCAGTCTACCCATCAGTTTGTGGGTGGTAAGCAGAACTGAAATTCAACTTTGTCCCCAAAGATCTATGTACTTTATGCCAGAATTGCGATGTAAACTGGGTGCCTCTATCTGACACAATTTTCTTGGGAACACCATGTAAGCACACTATTCTTTCCATGTACAACTCTGCTAATCTTGCACCATTATAGGTAGTCTTGACTGGTAAAAAGTGAGCAACCTTGGTGAGTCGATCCACTATTATCCATATTGAATCATAACCTCTTTGAGTGCGGGGTAATCCTACAATAAAATCCATACCAACTTCTTCCCATTTCCATTCAGGAATCTTCATTGGTTGTAATAACCCTGCAGGTCTTTGATGCTCAGCTTTCACTCTTTGACAAGTGTCACACAAAGCCACATATTCTGCCACATCTCTCTTCAAACCATACCACCAATACTTCTCCTTGAGATCCAAGTACATCTTGGTACTTCCGGGATGTATAGAATAAGCAGACTCATGGGCCTCTTGCGGAATTGCATCTCGTATAGCTTTCACTTCAGGTACACATATCTTTTTCCCGAACCAAAGAGTCCCATTCTCATCCATTCTGAATCCGGGTGCCTTTCCAAGCACTACATTCTCTGCTATCTCTTTAAGTTTTTCATCCTCCAATTGACCTTTGCATATCTCTTTTTCCAAAGTAGGCTCTATCACCAATTCCATTGCATTAGTGACCAGGCTCAAGTTGAGATACTCCATTTCAGCACATAACTCTGCTGACTTAGATGTTATCTGAAGTCCATTGGCGTAGCTCTTTCTGCTAAGTGCATCAGCTACGACGTTTGCCTTTCCCGGGTGATAATGCACTTCCAAATCATAGTCTTTGATCAATTCCAACCAACAACGTTGTCTCAGATTCAGATCTAATTGGGTAAAGATATACTTTAAACTCTTATGATCAGTATAGATATCACTCTTATGTCCAATCAGATAATGTCTCCAGATCTTTAAAGCATGAACCACAGCTGCCAATTCCAAGTCATGAGTAGGATAATTCAACTCATGCTTCCTTAGTTGTCTAGATGCATATGCAACTACTCTTCCTTCTTGCATAAGCACACATCCAAGGCCCAAACGGGATGCATCACAATATATAGAGAAGTTCTTGCTTAAATCGGGCAGAATTAATACTGGAGCTGTAGTCAATCTCTTCTTTAGCTCATCAAAGTTTGCCTGGCATTTATCCGACCATACATACTTAGCATTCTTTTCCAACAGAGCTGTCATAGGCTTGGCTAGCTTGGAAAAACCTTCAATGAACCTTCTGTAGTATCCAGCCAATCCCAAAAAGCTTCGAATTTCACTTACATTGGTTGGTGGTTTCCAATTCAATACATCCTGCACTTTGTCGGGATCCACTGCTATTCCACCATTGGAGACAACATGACCCAGAAAAGAGACTTCCTTCAACCAAAACTCACACTTGCTCCGCTTAGCATACAACTTATGTTCTCTAAGCTTTTGCAAGACCAACCTTATGTGTTCAGCATGTTCTTCTTCAGTCTTGGAGAATATTAGTATGTCATCTATGAATACTACCACAAATTTATCCAGAAACTCCATGAACACCTTATTCATCAGATACATGAAGTATGCGGGTGCATTGGTCAATCCAAAAGACATAACGGTGTACTCATATAATCCATACCGTGTAGTGAATGCTGTCTTGGGTATGTCTGAGTTTCGAATCTTAAGTTGATAATACCCTGAGCAGAGATCAATCTTGGAGAACACATGGGCTCCTCTCAACTGATCAAACAGGTCGTCAATCCTAGGCAAAGGGTATTTATTCTTGATTGTTACCTCATTAAGTGAACGGTAATCCACACACATCCGTTGACTACCATCCTTCTTATCCACAAAGATCACAGGTGCCCCCCACGGGGAAGAACTAGGGCGTATGAAACCTTTTTCTTGCAACTCTTTTAATTGTTTCTTAAGCTCTTCTAATTCATTAACTCCCATTCTATATGGACGTTTAGCTATTGGTGCAGTTCTAGGTAATAATTCAATAATGAATTCAATATCTCGGTCAGGTGGCATACCTGGCAAGTCATCGGGGAAGACATCCGGGAACTCCTCCATGACACGATCTTGTTCATTGACTTCACCATCTAGCTGGTTCACTGTGGTTGTAGGCTGAGCTTGCACTACCACTTCTACACAGATTCTATCCCCATTGAGTGATGTCACAACCACAGATTTCTCCTGACACTGAATCACTGCCCGGTGTTGTTTCATCCAATCCATTCCCAGAATAAGATCAATTCCCGCTGTTCTCAACACAATAGGCTTCACTTTGAAGTCTACCCCCCTTAAGGAAATGCTAGTTGAGGGGCTCCAATAAGAAGCGGGCATACTACCTCCCGGAGAATTTACTAGTATGGGGTTTTTCATGGCACACAAAGGTATGCTATGCATTCTAATAAAAGCTTGGGAGATAAAAGAATGCGAAGCACCAGAATCAAAAAGTATGGTAGCAGAGATAGAGTTGACGCTGAACGTACCCAACATGACCTCTGGCGTCTCCTGAGCTGCATCAGATGACACATAGTTCACCTTCGCAGTGTGAGGTGGTCGGGCGTTGAACTTCTGATTGCCGATCTGGTTCTGAGGTGCTTGTTGGTTCTGCTTCTTAGGGCACTGATGAGCATAGTGACCTACTTCTCCGCATCGGTAGCAGGCATTGGGATTGTTGGGTGCACCACTCTTCACAGGAGCATTGTTGGGCACTCCTTGGTGTGTTGCAGGATTGCTGGTCTGTTGCGGGGGACGCTGATTTCCAAACTGTTGTTGGTAGTGGGGGCGTTGCTGGAACTGGTTCCGCTGAGGATACTGACCACGGTTTCCCTGATTAGTTGGTCCTTGATTCCTCTATGGAAAACCTTGCTGGGGATAAGCATGTGGGCGAGTGTTGCTTCCAGAAGCTTGCCCTTGTAGCCTCCTCTTCTTAGCTTCCATCTCCTTGCGCTTGTCGTCGATCACAATAGCGCGATTCACTAAAGACTGGAAATTAGGGTAGGTGTTGGACATCAGTTGAAGCTGCAGTCCATCATAGAGTCCCTTGAGGAAACGGCGTTGCTTATCCTTGTCCTCAGCTACATCATTTGGAGCATAGCGTGATAGTTGTGCGAACTCGTCACGATACTCCGCCACAGTCATGGATCCTTGCTTGAGTGATCTGAACTCCTCTTGCTTCAGTTCCACTAGTCCATCAGGGATATGATATGAACGGAAACTATCCTTGAATTCCTGCCAGGTGATAGCAGGAGCATTGTTGGGACGTCCAAACTGGAATGATTCCCACCAATCCTGAGCAGCTCCTTGGAGTTGCCCGGAAGCGTACAACACCTTCTCAAGGTCGTTGCATTGTGCTATGTTCAGTTGTTTCTCCACAGCACGCAACCAATCATCTGCCTCCATAGGGTCTGAGGCATGGGTGAACACTGGTGGACGACCTTTCATAAACTCTCCATGCTTATCTCTAACCTGAACAGATATTAACGTGATTCCAGAGGCATTGGAAAGGTACAGAAGTCTAGTTATCTCCACAAAAATTTCAGAATTTTTGACAACCTAGATTTCGAGATACCAGATAAAGAACACAGGCTGCTCCAGAAAACAGCACAGCAGAAATAAGATAAAGCAAACCAATTGCATTAAGATTCCATCTAATCTTAAGGTTCCAAACTAAGGAAGTTGTGGACATGCCCACAAACTTCCAGCACACAACCAAACTCCAACTCAACCAAGTTCACAAATTAAAACATCTAATCATCCAAGTTCACAAGACCAAACAAGACTAAATATGAAACACGAACTAACGACGTGGTAATCTAAATTAAGGCACCTAACACCTATGGAGCGGTGTCAATCATGGTGAAGGACCGGCGCTTCTTCTTGTAGATGGATGGCTGTCCAAGTTGAGCTCGAAGTTCATCCACCTATTTCTGGAGGCGTCTCTGAGCCCTCTGTGAAGCACGCAGTTCTTCCTTGACCTCCTCATCCACACCCTACATAGCATGGACATGCTACACTATCACCTCCAGGGTTGGGTCAGTCTCTGGGGGTGCTAGGACCTGCCAGTTGCCCTCATGGTCATTGCGAGGAAGGTACCTGAAGCGATCCTCCCTCATGGCCTCAAAACGGCGACCATGGTAGTGGTTGTAGGCTTCCTGTGCTGCATCTTCCATGCCATCCAAGGCATGGGCCCTCCTAGCAGGGGCACGGTGGACCGTCTCCACCTCATGTCCATGCTTGATGTCGTTCCAAGCAGTGACCACCAGCTCTATCTTCCAGAAGGTGGCCTCCAATGGATGCTGGTACTCCGCACAATGGTAGCTGATGGAGGCGTGCAGGTCGGGGTAGTAGTCGTCCAGCACGTGCGTGAGGAGAGTGTGGTAGTAGGCAGTCTCCGGAGCTGGCTTGAAGAGGTACTTGCACTTCCAGCCTATCTCCTCTTCCCCCACGAGGACAGCTGGGGAGGGTGCAGGTGTAGGGGAAGTAGCCGTCGACTCCTCAGGTGAAGCTACAACAGGATAGACTGGCACGGCGACTGGTGTAGGAGCAGGTGTAGGCGTCGGTGTAGCCATCTCCTCGTCATCGGAGATGATCACAATCTCCCTCTCTGCCTGTGGGGCACGCGGGGTGAACATGGCAAGATAGCCGGCGGTGCTGAGGCGAGCAGTCTTCGGATTATGAGACATCTATAGATTTAAAGTGAGATAGAATTAGAATCAACAATTTTAAATAATAGATTAAGGTATGAAAAGCATAAATGTTTTAATAAAATAACAAGAATAAGACAGTAAGCAAGAAACCAGAGGAGCAAAGATGCTAAAACGTCCGTTTTCTAACTAGGCTTGCGTCCTACAGTCAACACGGCTCTGATACCAATTTGTCACACCCAATTTTAAGGATAAAATTGAATGCACAAAACTCGTGTGTGCCTAGGAAACAATCACACACACAAGCTGACAAATTACATATAGTATCATCACGGTGTTTCATACATCAGAGTTATAATAAAACTTAGTCTTATACATCACAGCGGAAAATAAAAAGATAAATAAACTCTCGTGGGCTTCATCACAGGGAAGGTCAACTGGTTGACCACAAGCCTAAAAATCCTTCGGGAATTCCTCATAACCGATGTCATCTGTTACCCATACGGGATTTTATCCAAATAAAGAAAATAAACAAGCGTAAGTACATCCTGTACTCAACAAGTTAACACGGGGTTATGAAGCTCAAAGAGGTTGACTCTGGTTTACTGCAGTTAGCATTTTTAGTAAGTCAACTTTTATTCTCAGGTATTATTAAATTATGCTTAAGCTCCCTTTTAAACCCATATGAACAATTATCAGAGGCAAGTATATCATATACCCATCTTATACCATCATAAATGATCATCAACAAGTATCCAATTATTCTGTGAGTTTTCCGGGCCGCTCGTAACTGTGAGCACGGCTGTTATAACAGTTTGTTACCCTTTGTAGAGGTGGTGCACATTCACCGCGAGTCATGATCCCCATATGCCCGGGTTAATTACTCCCATGTCACTACCAAGGTGAGCGGGCAGGGTACACTATGAAGCCATTTCATAGGTTTCTCTAACAAGTTAGGGCCATTAGGTTTCCTTGGCAGGCAGATGTAGGAACCCCCCTTTCCTATGGCACATATCCATCGCGGCTATACTCATAGGAACAGAGGCAGCCCTATACCCAATGTGGCAAGCCCCATTTGCGCCAAAAAGGTAACCTCTAACTAGCTAGAAAAGTTCCTATTACTGAGCTAAAGTCAGAGCCATATGACTCTCCCGGTTGCACTGTCAGTCCCAACTTTTGCCGACAGATAAGTCCTTATGGAGAGCTGGGAGCAACATGAACAAAGGTCATTTGCACCTTCGCCCTATGGAACAGTTGTTATGAATCATGTCAAACTCTTAGTTCCATAGTATCATTCATCATCATGTATATCAAGTTCAGTTAGAGCACTAGCAATCTACCCATATGCATTTAACCCATAGGAGACAAGGAACAAGATAAACAATCACTAGGATGTCCTTACGGGTATCAAAATTAGACATATGCACATGAGTAATTGATTAAAGTGAAATAGGATATCAAGGAAGGCCCATGCTATACTTGCCTTGGTTCACAAGCTCTTGCTGGTCCTGCTGGTCGTCGAAGTAATCTTGGTCACCGACGTTCTCCTCACCGTCTGAACGCGACCAACACGGCAACATACAACATCCCAAAAGCATTCATGCAAAGCAAACATTCCTATCATTAGAACAATACACCAACAGTATAGAAAACAAGATAAAATGTTTGTGAAAATAATCTACGTCTCGCTACGATCACGTCAACGCGAAGTTCACGAAAAACAGAGCTAAAATGCGAAAGTTATGATTTAAACGGGATTTCCTATAGCAATATATTAAATTAACTCTAACCAGGAAATTAAAAAGTTCCAAACTTGACTAACAGTAGTTCCAACATGTAGCTTATGATATTACGAAGCTAACGCGATTTGAATGGATCAATTCGGAGCTAAAACGATAATTTTATAAGCGAAACAGTTCAAATGGCATTTCTGTAAATACTGAAAACGTATTTTTGACTTAAACCGTGAAGTTTACGCTTTCCAAACGGGATTGCGCATTTGGGGAACTACGCCTTGGACTACGGGTTAGGACTTAGAAAAGTCCAGGGTCTCTTTTACAAAACAGCCACGCGAAGGGGTATCGGTTGATCACAGCCGTCGGATCATGGATGGAGGGCTCGGATTAGACCTGGGGAGGGAGAGAGAAGAATTCTGGCCGGGCACAGTGACGCCGGCGGTGAGGCGCCATTGCCGGCGGCGTGGAGGTCTCGGCCGCGCGCGGTAAGGGGCTAGGGTTCACCAAACGGAAATCCGAGCGCACCGGGGGATGCGGGGAAGGAAAGGGGTCTCGGCCATGCTGATACGGCGGCCGGGAATAGTGGGTAGCGCGGTGGCCACCATGGCCGGCGACCACGGCATGCGGAGCTCGCGGCCAGAGCTCAAGAAGTCAAGAAAAGAGAAAATAGAGGTACCGGGAGATAGAGGGAGGCCGGAGGGTTCTCACCGCGGGGAGGAAGGAGGACGGGGAAACTCGGCGGCGGTGGTCCGTGCGAAGGAGAAGACGGCGGATCCCGGTGACCATGGAGCGGCGGTTACGGAGCTTCCTCGGTGCTTGGCGAGCGCGAAGAAGAGCCGGGGAGGCAACAGGGTGCGCGGGGGATGGCTCGGCTACTATTTGTAGCGGCCGGGACGCAAGGGGGGGGGGCGCTCCCACGATGCCAGTCGTGGGCGGCAGTTGCGGCCAGGCCGGGCGCGGCGGTTTCGAGCCACGCGGGGAAGAAGGCGGCGCCGACAAGCAGGGCCCGGGTGTCAGCGGCAGAGCACGGGGGAGGCGCGGCGGTTGCTGGCGCGTAGATGGGCCGGCGGGTCTTGCTGGGCCGAGCGGCCAGGGCGCGCGGCTGGCTGGCGGTTGGCGCGGTGCTGGGCCGAGCGGGAAAAGGGGAGGGGCCAGCGGGCTGAATTCAAGAAAGGGGAAGAAAAGAGGAAAAATATTCTTTTCTTTTCTATTTCTTCGACAATTTTCCAAATTTTTTTAAATTCAAATTTCAATTCTTTTTGAAATCTTTAACAAATTCCAAGCATTCACAAAATGATATGCAGCAGCATGTATGCATCAAAAAGTTTTCTAACCTTATTTTTAAATTTTAATTTCACAAAATTTATTATTTCCCTATCTTTTAATGCACACACCTTTGCTTAAATAAATCATATTTACTAATTTTAAAAGAATGCAAATTTTAGGATGTTACAGCGAACTGTTTACTCATCTCGTGAGTTTTGAACAGCGGATGGATCTACGCGGTGGTGGACAGCAGTCCTCCCCCAATGCTGCTGCAAGGGGTGGCCGTGGTGGCGGCCAGCAATTCCGTGGATGCGGCGGCGGCGGCGGCGGCCGCAACGGTGGCAGCCGCGGCGGCCGTGGCAACTCTGGCCGCAACGGTGTCGGCCGTGGCTCTGGCTTCCAGCAAGGCGTTTTTGCCAGCTGTGTGGTAAAGAGGGACACACCGTTGTGTGGTGTTTCAAGCGATTCGACGCGTCGTTCACAGGCGCGCCACAGAAGTCTGCCTCCTCGGCCATGACCTCTTATGGGGTCGATACTAATTGGTATGTGGATTCAGGAGCTCGAGAAGCTCTCAGTGCGCGACAAGTACACCGGTGGAGATCAAGTCCATGCAGCCAATGGATCAGGTATGAAGATAGATTTTACTGGTCACACTACATTGCAATCCCCAACTAGATCAATTCATCTTAACAACATACTACATGTTCCTAAGGCCAGTAAAAGTCTTATATCTGTTAACCGACTTGCTCGCGACAATAATGCATATCTTGAGTTTCATCCAACTCATTTTTTTTATCAAGGAACAACAGACGAAGAAAATCCTTCACACCGGCAGATGTGGAGGTGGACTCTACCCGTTCAAGCCTTCATCCAATAAGCAAGGGCTTGCTGCTATCAAGCCATCCAGCTCTTTGTGGCATCATAGGCTAGGTCATGCATCTCAACAAGTTGTTCATCAAATACTTAGTCGCCACAATCTTCCTGTTTTCAGAGAATCCAATAATAATGTCTGTGACGCGTGTCAGCAAGGCAAACATCATCAGTTGCCTTATCCTAGGTCTAGCAGTGTGTCTTCTAGTCCTATGGAACTTCTTTTTTCAGATGTTTGGGGACCTACCCCAACATCAGTTGGAAAACATGCTTATTATGTTAGTTTTATCGATGATTACAGTAAATTCGTATGGATCTGTCGATGCGGGACCCACAGGATACCCCGCAAAGGAGAAAGAAGATCTAGTCCAACTAGGATTCTTTCCATGTAATCTTAGTGGTAGAACTATTAAGTAATCCTACCAGGAAACCTCATTGTAAACCGACTAGGACTCTGGCCTCCTGACTATATAAAGGAGGGCAGGGCTCCTGAGGCAGAGAGAGAGAATTGTACGACACAACTCTTGACAATCAATCCAACGCAAAGGCTAAGGCCGACTAGACGTAAGGTTATTACTCGATCTACGATCGAGGGCCTGAACCAGGATAAATCGGCTGTCTCTTGCGTTAACCATCGAGTTCGGCATACGCCGAAGCCCGAACATACTGCCCCGGGTACCCCCATGGCAGGCTATCGGTGGTGAAACATCGACAGCTAGCGCGCCAGGTAGGGGCTTTCGGCGACTTTGCATCCGAGAGCTCGATGGACCTCGACAACATAATCTTCCCGACGGGATCAACTTTCATCTTCGGCTCATGGATCTGCGAGGCAGATAACAACGGCAAACTTCAAAGCCATCTCCTCAAAGATCCAGATCATCTTGAAAAAGTTCCTATTTCAACAACTGCAACGGATCAGCTCACCAGAAGATTCGCGCAACTCATAGTATCCGATTCAAATCAGATTTCACGACCACTCGTATCCGATTCGAATTCAGGCTCCAAGGCGAAGTCTTATCCGAGTGCTTTCTGGAAACCGAGTTCTCTTTTGGAAAGATTCCAGAGCACAACCCGAAACAACTCGGATTACCCCCAGAGTTCTCACAAGAAGTTGAGTTCTTTTCCATTTGGGCTCGACAACATGGCAGAATCCTATCAGGGACAGGTCGAAAGATCTTTCAATCCTAGATTCGGGATACCACTGACAGGAGCTCAGGAGGGTCTCGTGCTAACAATAACATCGCAGGACTGTATCATCCACTGGCCGGGTTCCATCCCTGAGGATAGCGGAACCCAACTAGTCGGCACATCAACAATAGCTATTCTACCTTACCAGGAAGGAGACTCGATCTACGACACCGAGGCATCTACTAAAGTTATCAGTGACTCCGACAGCATGAAAACTAATGCCAATAACAGAACGACTCATGCGCGAGAAGTGCTCATGGTTCGACGACCGCGGTCACCATTAAATCCCCCGGAAGCACCTGATGTCAGATCATCAGATGAATCAGAATCCAACATATCACCTTTTGCCCAGGGCTACGACGGAGAAACAGATAGTCAGAGACAAGCTAGAGAAAGAAAAAACAAGTTGAAGCAAGGGCGTCAACACCGTGCTAGGCAGCGCAGGGAAGCTTGGATCAGATACGAGTCAGAATTGGCTGAGTACGACAAAAGAAAATCACAACGAGAAGTCGAGGGGAGACGCACGGCGAATACACCTTACGATAAGATTCGAGAATCATTAGAAGAACTCGGAACAACTTCACATCCCGGTGAGAAGTATGAACAGCTCCAAGACTTGCTCCGATCAACGATCCCGAGAACGCATGAAGAGAGAGCTCGATCAAGACTACCCGCCAGATCAACAACCCACAGGCAAGAAGATCAAAATCAAAGAAAATCCGCTTTCGAAAGACTTGGGCCGGGTGGAAGCCACGACGGAGGAAGTAGGAAGGAACATAATCAAGGCCACCGATTTGAACAACCAAGGAAGACTAGGAGTAGGGTACCTACCCAGACAACCTCGTGAGATTATTCCCATAAAAACGACAGTTGGCCAGAAGAAGGTGCCGAATCCGAATTCAAAGAAACCAAGACACCCGACAGATTCCCCTGTTTCGCGAATAGGCTTGCATTGGTACGATTACCTCACAAATTCAAACCGTCTAACCACTCCAAGTATGATGGCAAAACTGAACCAAGGCAATGGCTCAGAATATATTCACAATCAATTGAACTAGCCGGAGGAGACGACGATATCAAAACCCTGTTCTTTCCTATGGCACTGGAAGCCATGCCTCTCCAGTGGTTCGACAAACTAAACCCAGGATCTATCAGAAATTGGGAGGATTTGCAAAGAGCTTTTTGTGAGAATTTTGCAGGAATCATCACACATCCAATCACTCATGCGGAACTAAAAGGACTCAAGCAAAAGGGGGGCGAAAGTCTCAGAAACTACTATCGACGATTCGGCGAACTACGAGCTCAAGTGCATGACGTAACCGAACGAGAAGTAATTGAAGCTTTCTCTCACGGAATCATGGCTAGGTGGCAATTCCAAGACTTCTGCAAAGAAAATTCGAGAAACAATGAAGAATTCAGACGTACAGTAGAAAAGATGATTACTGCAGAAGAAAAAACACGAGAAAGGTTCCCGGACAGAAGCAACCAGGACAACTCAGACAAGCGAAATCACCAAAATAGCAGACATCCAGAAAGAAAACGTAGACCAGATAATACTGTGGCAATGGCCGACAAGTCTAAGAAGTTTCCCAAACCCAGAAGATATGATGACATTGAAAGCATACGTTGCCCATTACACCCTGGCGGGAGGCACACCATCGGAAATTGCTACACTTTCAACGATCGATACACAAGAAAAGATAGTAAGGAAAACACCAAAGAGGACAATCAGAAAAGAGAAGAAGACAACCATGAGGACAAAGGATTCCAAAAACCCAGGGGAACGGTAGCAGTGATTTTCTCAGGGGCTTCGGATTGCAGAAGCAAACATCAAGAAAAACTAGCAGTACGGACCATTATGACGGCAGAACCGGCTACACCAAGATACCTCAATTGGTCACAGTATCCTATCCAATTTACCAGAGAAGACCAATGGACTAGCGTGGGGAACGCAGGCCATTACCCACTGGTTCTAGATCCGACTATTGCTGGTATGACCGTCACCAAAGTACTAATCGATGGAGGAGCTGGACTCAACATCATCTTTTCAGAAACTCTAAGGAAAATGGGACTACAACTCGCCGGGATGATTACGCCAATAAGCATGCCTTTTTATGGAATAGTACCCGGCAAAGCAGCCATGCCACTCGGACAAATTACTTTGCCTGTTACTTTTGGAACTCCTTCAAACTACCGAACAGAGTTTATCAAATTTGAGGTCGCCGACTTCGATTCGTCATATCATGCAATCCTCGGACGTCCAGCACTGGCCAAATTCATGGCAATACCACATTATCCGTACCTACTGCTTAAGATGCCAGGACCCAACGGTATACTTTCTTTTCGAAGCGATTTAAAGCGCGCTTTTGACTGCGACGTTCAGGCGATCCAAATCGCAGCTAAAGCGCAAGCCGACAATGGAAGAAAAGAAATAGCCGCAATCGCTGCAGAAGCAAGCCAAGAAGAATTAGAAATACCAGCTAAAAAACCCAGTATCATCGCACCACCAAAAGAAGCCGACGTCAAGCAAATCGACTTAGGCACAGGCGACACCTCCAAGACAGCGACTATCAGCGCTCACCTCTCGGCAAAATAGGAACTCGCGCTCACCAACTTTCTTCGGGACAACAAAGATATCTTCGCTTGGAAGCCAGCCGACATGCCAGGGGTCCCAAGAGAGTTGGCTGAGCACAGAATTGATGTTAACAAAAGCTCCAAACCTGTAAAACAACGGCTACGACGATTCTCACCCGACAAGAAGGCAGCAATTAAAAAGGAAATAACAAAACTGATGGCAGCCGGATTCATCAGGGAAATCCTACACCCAGATTGGCTAGCAAACCCAGTCCTTGTACAGAAGAAAAACACGGACGAGTGGCGCATGTGCGTCGATTACACAGATCTCAACAAACATTGCCCAAAAGATCCGTTCGGGCTACCACGCATTGACCAGATAGTTGACTCGACAGCAGGATCTGCGCTATTATCTTTTCTCGATTGCTATTCAGGATATCACCAGATCGCACTAAAAGAAGAAGACCAGAGCAAGACATCTTTCATCACCCCGTTCGGTGCCTACTGCTACAAGACCATGTCGTTTGGACTAAAGAACGCTGGCGCCACGTACCAAAGAGCTATCCAGACTTGCCTTGGGAATCAAATTGGTGAAAATGTGGAGGCATACGTGGATGATGTGGTGGTGAAAACAAAGAACCCAGACACTCTAATTGAAGATTTAAGGCAAACCTTCGAAAACTTAAAGAAATGGAGATGGAAATTGAACCCAAATAAATGTGTATTTGGGGTTCCCTCAGGACAACTACTCGGATTTTTGGTCAGTCAGCGCGGGATCGAAGCCAGCACCAAGCAAATTCGAGCTATAACAGAGATGGGCCCACCTAGAAGTGTCAAAGATGTGCAGAAACTAACAGGATGCATGGCGGCCCTTAACCGGTTCATATCAAGACTCGGTGAAAAGGGGTTACCTTTCTTCAAACTACTAAAGAAGACAGACAAGTTTGAGTGGACAATAGAGGCCGACGAAGCTTTCAAAAAACTAAAAGAATACCTCACTTCGTCGCCTATCCTAACACCTCCAAAGAAAGATGAAGATATGATGCTATATATTGCGGCAACTCCTACCGTAATCAGCACAGCAATAGTCATAGAAAGAGAAGAACAAGGGCGCGTGTATAAAGTGCAACATCCCGTATACTACATCAGCGAAGTGCTGTCAGAATCCAAAATCCGGTACCCGCATGTACAAAAACTACTCTACGCTCTACTCATCACCTCACGGAAGCTTCGCCACTATTTCGAAAGCCACAAGATTACCGTGGTGACAGACTTTCCACTCGGAGACATCCTACGCAATAAAGATGCCACGGGACGCGTATCCAAATGGGCAGTCGAAATCGGAGCTCTTGACATCAATTTCACCCCACGGAAAGCAATAAAATCTCAAGCCCTCGCCGATTTTGTGGCCGAATGGACAGAGATTCAACAGCCTTTATCAGATACAATCCTTGACCACTGGAAGATGTACTTTGATGGTTCACTCAAACTAGGCGGGGCTGGTGCAGGTGTTCTCCTCATTTCTCCAGAAGGAAAACAACTCAAGTACGTCCTTCAGATATTATGGCAAGCTACAAATAACGAAGCAGAATATGAAGCCCTCATCCACGGGCTACGAGTCGCGATTACCCTCGGAATAAAAAGATTACTCGTATACGGCGATTCAGCAGTGGTCATCAACCAAGTCAACAAAGATTGGGACTGCACCAAAGAAAACATGGGTGCTTATTGTGCTGAAATACGGAAACTTGAAAAACACTTCCAAGGATTAGAAATTTTACACGTCCTACGCGATTCTAACATTGCAGCAGATGTCCTTGCCAAGCTTGGATCAGACAGAGCAAAGGTTCCACCTGGCGTATTCATAGAAGAGCTATCAGTTCCCTCTATCAAACAACCCGGTGAAACAACACAAGAAATCCAGGCTAAAGGCGTTCAGATCCTGATAATCAACACTTCATGGACCCAAGTTTTCATTGACTATATCAAAGAAAACAAACTACCAGCAGATAAGGCAGAAGCCACCCAAGTTGTTCGCAGAAGCAAAAACTACGTTCTAGTAGGAGATAAACTTTACAGAAGAGCAGCATCATCAGGAGTACTCCTAAAATGTGTCTCATTTGAAGAGGGTAAAGAGATCCTAGACGAAATACACTCAGGTTGCTGTGGAAATCATGCCGCCTCAAGGACACTGGTTGGCAAAGCATTTCGCACCGGATTCTACTGGCCAACCGCTTTGAAAGACGCAGAAGAACTTGTCAGAAAATGCAAAGGTTGCCAAATGTTTGCAAGACAAGCCCATGTACCAGCTCACAATCTTATCTGCATCCCACCTGCTTGGCCTTTTTCCTGCTGGGGGCTAGATCAAGTAGGACCCCTGAAAAAAGCAAAAGGCGGCTTCGAGTACATCTTTGTGGCAATCGACAAGTTCACCAAGTGGATTGAGTACAAACCACTCGCGAAATACAGCGCAACCAAAGCAGTCGAGTTCATCCAAGACATTATGCACCGCTTTGGCATGCCCAATCGAATCATCACAGATCTAGGCTCCCCCTTCACAGCTACAGAGTTCAGGAGCTGGGCACAAGACTGTGGTTTCAGTATAGACTATGTGTCTGTTGCACATCCAGAAGCCAACGGACAAGTAGAAAGGGCTAATGGACTCATACTAGCTGGATTAAAACCAAGGTTATATGAAGAACTGGTGGACTATGGGTCCAAATGGATTGAAGAACTACCGAAAGTAGTGTGGGGGCTATGAACTCAAATAAGCAGAGCAACAGGCCACTCACCTTTCTTCCTAGTTTATGGGTCAGAGGCCGTACTACCCGCCGACTTGATCTGGACATCCCCAAAAATAGAACAATATGATGAAGGAGAAGCAGAACACACAAGAAGATTAGAACTCGACAGCTCAGAAGAAGTCAGAATAAACGCTACCCTCCAATCAGCTAGATACCTACAAGGTTTAAGACGGCACTACAACAAGAGTACCCAATCTCGATCACTACAAGTTGGAGACTTAGTGCTAAGAAGGATACAAAAGACTGATGGACGACATAAGCTACTCAGTCCTTGGGAAGGCCCGTTCATTATCACAAAAGTCACCGGACCTGGCACATACAAGTTAATGACCGAAGATGGAAAGGAAGTCAGCAATACATGGCACATCAGCCAGCTAAGAAGATTCCATGCGTAAAAACAACTCAGGAAAAAACAGACATGCAAGCCACAAGGGACCTACGTTCACAATCAACGAAAGACAATACTCTTCAAAAACATATGTATTAGTTTATACTCATGATCAATAAAGATGATATTCATCCACAGCATGTCTTGTCATGACTTCCAACGAGTTGTTCTCACGAAACAAAAAGCAAAATGGCTGAAAACATGCCTGAGCATTCCGGCCGAGAGCAAAATAGCTGAAAAAAACGCTTGAGCCCGCCGATGAGGGTAGCTAAAAGCTAACACCCAAAACAAAAAGCAAAATGGCTGAAAACATGCCTGAGCATCCCGGCCGAGAGCAAAATAGCTGAAAAGATGCTTGAGCCCGCCGATGAGGGTAGCTAAAAGCTAACACCCGAAACAAAAAGCAAAATGGCTGAAAACATGCCTGAGCATCCCGGCCGAGAGCAAAATAGCTGAAAAAAACGCTTGAGCCCGCCGATGAGGGTAGCTAAAAGCTAACACCCGAAACAAAAAGCAAAATGGCTGAAAACATGTCTGAGCGTCCCGGCCGAGAGCAAAATAGCTGAAAAGATGCTTGAGCCCACCGATGAGGGTAGCTAAAAGCTAACACCCGAAACAAAAAGCAAAATGGCTGAAAACATGCCTGAGCGTCCCGGCCGAGAGCAAAATAGCTGAAAAGATGCTTGAGCCCGCCGATGAGGGTAGCTAAAAGCTAACACCCGAAACAAAAAGCAAAATGGCTGAAAACATGCCTGAGCATCCCGGCCGAGAGCAAAATAGCTGAAAAAACGCTTGAGCCCGCCGATGAGGGTAGCTAAAAGCTAACACCTGAAACAAAAAGCAAAATGGCTGAAAACATGCTTGAGCGTCCCGGCCGAATGCAAAATAGCTGAAAAGATGCTTGAGCCCGCCGATGAGGGTAGCTAAAAGCTGACACCTGAAACAAGTCGACCGAAATTTAACTTCAAAAGACCCTCAGGCACTTCGTTCCGAAAAGCAAGAGGCTCGGGGGCTACATCCAGATAGGAAAAGGAATACTTTTTTCTTCAGAAAAGAACGAGTGCCACTCAAGAAAGCACTCGGATGCCGAAGTTTATCAAGGCAACATTCTATACCGAGTCATTTCACATAGCGCAGGCGAAAGGTTGTTAACGCAAAGCACTTGACGGATCACAAGGGAGAAAGAAAAGAAAAGTACTCGACAAATCGAGGGGCCTCGTCAGAATAACGCGCAGAGTTGTTTTACGGAGCAGAGACAGGAACAGGACAAGGTACTCAGCAAGTCAAATAACTTCAACCGCACCCAGGCAAAGAATACATCAACAAAAATAAAGAATCTTCATTTAAAAAGGAGTGTAATATTACAAGAGGATGCTCAATCGAGTCAGGCATTGTCATCAGAAAAAGAAATATCAATACTTAGACTATCTACAACCCTACTGGCTAGATCTTCGACCTCAGGCTCCATCTTTTCAACGGCGTCAAGATATTCTTGGCTTTCAGCTTCTTCCGCTATCTTGGAGAGAGGCGCCTCTGGAGCAAGAACCCGGACCTGGGCCAGCACATTTTTGGTACATACTTGGGCACACCTCTTCGCGAACTCTTGGAAACGAGTCGGAATCCGGGGAATGAACTGCGCCCAAGATTGCCCGTCATCCGCCGGAGTCCGAAGGACATCGGCTACTGAACGAAAAGATTTCCACAAAGCATTCCAATTCTCAGTAGCCGTCGCCAGCTTCCCGGACAAGTTTTCAATAGTTTTTTGGGCCTGCACAAGATCTCTGTCAGCTCCGCGCCTAATCAGCCTAGCAAGGGCGAGTTCTTCCTCAGCATGAGTAATTACCTCCTCAGCTTTATTGTGACTAGAACGGACAAGAGCCTTCATTTCATCAATACTCTCCGAGAGCTTCTGCTTCTCAACTCGGAGAGCTAGACAGGACACCCAAGAACAAGTCAGCGGGAAAACAAGTCAAAATACAAGAAGAAACAGGCAGAACCCGCGGCACCTTTGTATTCATTCTTCGCAGACTCCACCACAGCATCTCTCTGTTTCTCCGTCTCCACAACCCGGGCGCGAAGGGCTTTCTCCTCCTTTTGGTGCAATTGACGCTCCGTCTCCAACTCAACCCGGAGAAGGTCAAGATCGGCTTTCAGAGCGTCCACCTCCGAAGACAACTTCCTCTCATTTTCAGATGAGAAAAAGAAGCCAGAATGATCACGAGAAAAAGACTGAGCAGAAAGAAGCAAAGAGAAACAAGGCGTAAGGATAGAAGAAAAACAAGCAGGCAAAAGAGAAGTGGCAGTAAAATTTACCTAGAGCTTTTCACCAAAAGAAGTCGCGAGGGTCGACAAGCTCCCCCAGGCTGCGGTCAGCTCCGATAACCGATGAGTGGCATCGAACTGTTGCACCACGTCATCGGACAGGGAGGGGCCACCGGAGGTAAAAGAAGGGGAAAGAGAAGCCGGCTGGGGCAAAGCAGGAGCGACTAGAGCAACCTCCAGGGAAGCCGGAGCCAAACCCCCAGAAGAACCCGGCGCGACGGCCACAGTCACCTCCGGAGCGACCAAGCCCGCAACTCCGCCAGGAAGCTCTGAAGCCCCCGCCGCGACTTCATCAATAGAATGTTGTGAGTCTCGAGGCTCAGGATTCGTTGGCACGGCGGGAAGCAGAGAAGAAGTCGATGGAGAAATTAGAGAAGACGAAACACTAAAAAGTGACAAAAGGAAGCATCAATAAGAACCAGAGGAAGGAAGATAAAAGCCAAAAAGATGAAGCAGGAATCTACTCACCCGACTACTTTTTTCTTCGCGAAGCCAAGAGAAGGCCTCGCAGGAGGAACCACGACGGCGAAGACGTCCCCGCCACCCAGCGATGGGAGTGGGACAGCTGACAACGGAGCCACGGAAGAAGCCGGAGCTGGAGCCGCGGAAGAACTCCGCACCGGAGGAGCAGTACAGCTCGGGGCAGAGGAAACCAAAGAACTCGACCCCGGAGCTTCGGAAGAAGTCAGCGCGAGAGCCTCGGAAGAACTCACACCCGACCTCCGATTACTTCAAAAAAGTTCAAGACTAAAATTAAAAACAAAGAGGAAAAATTCAATGCGACAAGAATATGAAAAGCAACTCACCGCCGCATGATAAGGGGAACTTCATCATCCTCTTCTTCCTCAGCCAGCGAAACCAGAGCACCTGCTGAAAAAGAGATGAAAAGTACTCGGTTCAAGAGAGAAACATGAAAATAAAAGAACAAAGAGTACTAAATGTGCTCACCTAAGAGCATGCTAGCAACAACTGGAGTACCTGAAGGAGTACTTGGTTTGCGAGGCTTCTTGGAGACAGGCAAGCCAGATGAAGACCCGTCCATTCGCCCCCTCTTCGGGACGCTGCGAGGACCGCGAGGGACTAGACGAGGAACATACTCTTCATATACATCATCAAATCTGAAAGAAACCCCAGGAAGGGCTGTAAAAGTTCGAGACTTACTAATTACAGAAGTACCGGCTAGATGATCCCCAGCCTCCGCCACAGCAGGGAGAACATCAAGGCGGATCGGATCAACAAAGTTCCGCCCAAGCACCTACGAAAAAAGACAAAACACCAAGACAAGGAAAAACTAAGCAAGAACGGACGCAGAAAGAGTACATAAAGAACTCAAATAAAAAGAAAAAGGAGGATAGACAACTCACAGCTGGAGGCGGGTTGTTGGCCGAGTACTCAGGGACGGCAGGAGGAATGACGCTCACTCCTTTCAGCATTTTTTGGAGATGCTCGAGTACCTCCTCATCCGTCAGCTCAAGAGCTGGGACCATGCGCGAAGGATCCTCGGCCCCAGAATACTCAAAGCCGAGATGTTCCCGCTCTTTCAGGGGCTGAACCCGGCGACGAAGGAAACTTGAAACAATACCAAAGCCGGTCAAACCCTGCTGTTTCAGCATGCTAATCCTATCAAGGAGTGGCTGGATCGCTTGAATCTCAGCAGGTGACTCAAGCTTCTTGTCCCATCGGTCATTCACCACAGGACCGGATCCGGAGTGAACGACAAGAGAAGGGATCAAATTGGCAGCGTAAAACCACTCGGCACACCAATCTTTGACAGAATTGACCAGGTCGTAATCAAAAAACTTGATTTTGAGACCCTGGCGAAACTGAATCCCGCAACCGCCGAGGGCACTGGTTTCCTCACGGCGGGGTTGAGGTTTCAGGCGAAAGAAAAAGTGAAAAAGAGAGAGAGAAGGAGGGATCCCAAGGAAGGCTTCACAAAGATGAACAAAAACAGAAAGATGGAGAACACCATTGGGGGTTAGATGGTTCAGACTAACCCCGAAATAGCCAAGAAACTGATGAAGGAAGGCGGAAGCAGGAAGACAAAGTCCAGCGCGGACAAAAGAAACAAAAAGGACAATCTCACCAGGACCCGGGGCCGGAACCCGATGCTCGCCCGGAACTCTCCATTTAGCGATGACTTTGCTTTGGATCAAGCCATCACTAACGAGCTCGCGCAGCTGGTCTTCGCTGGTTGTTGGAGCAGGCCAAACCTTCTGAGCTGCCCTCATAGCCACGAACTCTAGGTTTTCAATCAAAGACAGGGATGACTCCTCGTCCACGAAGGTCGCCTGAGACTTGCTTGCGGTCTTCTTCTTTCCCATGAACTGGCGGGAGCAAAAAAGGCGCTAAGGAGGACGAAGCTAAAATGATGGCGCTCGGGCAATGACGACAATGACGGCGGCGGGTTTCTGAGAACTAGGGTTTAAAGGCAAGAGCTGGGCGACAAGGGAAAGGAAGATAAAAGGTCTTTAAATAGATTTCTCAGTGATACAAACGGCCCATAAGGCCCGTTAAAGCACAGCGTGGAAACGCAACGGTCCATTTACCGACGCAGCTAAAACGATGGAGGGCACGAATCCACACAACGGTACAAACCAACGGGCAGATTTTAGACTTATCCGCACAGCACCACAGCAGGGTTATCAGATAACTACAAGAACAACTCGTCGAACCAAGAAGAAAGAAAGGGCTACCTCATGAGGGACAAAAGAACCCGGTTATGTAAGAAAGAACTCGGTAGTCTCATGAACGACAGGGATCACAACAGAAAAGTCAAAGACAACTAAGAAGACAAGATTCGTTACATTACAAGCGACTTCAAAAATAGAAGATTACAAACCCTACAAGACCCAACGAACTCGGCACCACGAAAAGCAAAGTAGCAAAGAGGAACACGGGCACGACTAGGCTCTGGAACGACTACGTGTCCCAAATTGCTACTCGGAAGGACAGATCGCCATCAGCTACACTGTTTTCTTCAAAGGACGAACGCAGTGCATCCAAGGCGGAAATCGGCAGCACGGCAGGGCAACATGGAGCAGAGAAGGCCGGCGGGCATCTGTCTACCCAAGACCGATGTGATGCTGGATATGGTGTTGATCTGCACCGGATGGTCTCAAGACAGGCGACGAGGATCAACCCAGAACTGCCGGATGAAGGAACGAAGCCCACATCACAAGACTTCCTCCAACTACCACCACGTACATCCTGGCACAATGCTGTCGCGGGATTAGCCTACCTCTAATCCCTATCACAAGACTTCCTCCAGCTACGACAAGACACACAGGAACTACAAAATACGCCCGGGGGCTGCTCTACTTCACAAACTACCATATTCGCAACCGCGAAGGTCTCAACAGAATGTCCAATGAATGAAAACAAGCACCCCGAGACAGTATTTATAGGCCAAAGGATCGGCGCACATGGACCAGGAGTACCAACGAAATAAGCCTAGCAAAGGACACAGCGAAAAGACAGGACTCAATAATGGATGGCTCAGGCGAGAAGAAACAGTACTCGAAGACGGGCATATTCGAAAGAATATACCAGCACAGTACAACCCGTGAACAAAAGGCATTTACACTCAACCACCACCACACAACTACATCTGACAACAGCAGACTATCAAAAGAATACGCCAACACCTCGCATCCGGGTTCTTCCCGAACAAAACAACACGGATATACGCTCGGAGGCTCGGCCAACATCATAGCTTAATCAACACTAAGCTAGGGAGCTTGGCTTTCATTTTCAACCACTCCCGGAGGCTCGGAACCAAAGACAAAGGACCAAGAATACAAGACACATCAAGACTCTTCATCCAACCCCTTTTCTAAAAGAGAAGAACTCGGAGAAAACAGGATACATAACCACAGAATTTTTTGAAGACAAGAATCTGGACCCTCCAACTTTTGCAAAGCAAAAGCAAGAGGCTCGGGGGCTACACTCAGTGAGTGCAATTTTTATGAAAAATGGCACCCAACCAAAAAGAACCCGGACATAAGCTCGGAAGCTGCTTGCCGCGTAACTACTCGGATGATAAAATAATCCAAGTCTCGGAAACTACTTCAGAACACAAATTTTAAAGCAACATAAAGGATCAAGACCCTCCAACTTTTTGTTCCAAATAGCAAGAGGCTCGAGGGCTACACTCAGTGAGTGCCCTTTTTCTTCGAAAAAGCGCACGTCACCAAAAGACTTACTCCACGCAGACCACTTCAAGACATTACGTCAAAAAAAAAACCCGGAACGAGCCATATTCAAGTTCTTTTTTCATAAAACTTCAACGAACAATCAGAGCAACTTCAAGACAAGATCCTCCAGCTCCTTGTTCCAATTAGCAAGAGGCTCGGGGGCTACAACCAGATGGATGTACTTTTTTCAAAAAAGCACTCACCACTCGAAGATCCTAAGAAGCGCTACAAGGTTTCGCTCCAGAAAGCACTCGGATGACATTTTGTTCCTACTCAACAAGACTTGAAAGAGCAAAGCGAGACTTTCAGAGCTCAACCATGAAGTGCTCGGGGGCTTATCGATGCGGGACCCACAGGATACCCCGCAAAGGAGAAAGAAGATCTAGTCCAACTAGGATTCTTTCCATGTAATCTTAGTGGTAGAACTATTAAGTAATCCTACCAGGAAACCTCATTGTAAACCGACTAGGACTCTGGCCTCCTGACTATATAAAGGAGGGCAGGGCTCCTGAGGCAGAGAGAGAGAATTGTACGACACAACTCTTGACAATCAATCCAACGCAAAGGCTAAGGCCGACTGGACGTAAGGTTATTACTCGATCTACGATCGAGGGCCTGAACCAGGATAAATCGGCTGTCTCTTGCATTAACCATCGAGTTCGGCATACGCCGAAGCCCGAACATACTGCCCCGGGTACCCCCGTGGCAGGCTATCGGTGGTGAAACATCGACAGGATCTATCTTTTGCGTCATAAATCCAAAGTTTTTCAATGTTTTTGAGACTTTCAAAATCTTGTTGAAAGGCAATTCAACTGTAAAATCCAGGCAATTCAAACGGACTGGGGTGGAGAATACCAATCATTGAGTTCTTTCTTCACACGCATAGGAGTAGCTCATCAAGTATCTTGTCCACACACTCACCAACAAAATGGCTCGGCTGAGCGAAAACACCGTCACATTGTGGACATGGGTCTTACACTCCTTTCACATGCCTCTGTCCCATTGAAGTTTTGGGATGAAGCCTTCTTGACGGCTGTGTTCATCATCAACAGACTCCCCTCAAAGGTTATTGACAACCAATCCCGCTTTGAACGCCTCCATGGGAAAGCACCTGACTATACCTTCTTGCGTACCTTTGGGTGTGCAGTTTGGCCCAATTTGAGGCCTTACAACTCCAGAAAACTATAGTATAGGTCCAAACGGTGTGTGTTCTTGGGTTATAGCCATATGCATAAGGGTTTTAAGTGCTTGGACCCTACCAAAGGGCGTGTTTACATCTCTCGGGATGTTGTGTTTGATGAACATGTATTTCCATTCTCTACTCTTCACCCCAATGCCGGAGCACGTCTTAGGTCGGAAATTGCCCTCCTGCCACCATCTCTCCTCTATCCTAATGCTAGTTTTGGGGATGCTTTGTTGTGTGCTCAACATTTGTCTTCACCTATTTCTACTAATGTTGTCCCTAGTGTTGTTTATACTACAGAAGATGCAGGAGAAAAGTCGACTGAAAACGGTGCTATTTTGGCCTTCAAACAACAACATCTCGTGCTGCCACTACAAGATAGGGCTAGCGCTGAAAGCGAGGTGGATCCGGCGGTGGCTGATCTTCCTTGTACGGATGGATCCACCTTGGATTCCACAACGCCTCGTCCTGGTTCGCCTATTGCTGCACAGCCAAGAGCTGTCTTCCTCGACTCCAGCACGCCGACAGGAGCTGTGGGATCTTCTATGCCGTCCTCGCCTGGGCTTGCTGCTACTGGCGGTGGTGACACGCCACAGCCAGATCCGGTCCAGGGAGGGTCGCTGTCACCCGAGATCCTCCCCTCTGGATCATCTGTGGCCATGGATCCTGCTGTTACTTCTACCCCGCAGCGACCTGTTACACGTTTGCAAAAGGGGATAAGCAAACCCAAGGTATAAACAGATGGGACAGTGAGATGGTGCAACCTTGTCACTTCTACGGATGGTGAGCCTTCTACTGTAGCAGCTGCTCTTGGTGACAAGAACTGGGTATCTGCCATGGATAGTGAGTACCAAGCACTTCTCCAGAATTGAACTTGGCATCTAGTTCCAAAACCTAAAGGGAAAAACATCATTGGATGTAAATGGGTGTACAAAATTAAGAAGAAAGCAGATGGCTCCATTGACAGATACAAAGCCCGTTTGGTTGCTAAGGGGTTCAAGCAACGGTATGGGATTGACTATGAGGACACATTTAGTCCTGTAGTCAAGGCGGCGACTATCATACTTGTTCTGTCAATTGCAGTGTCTAAAGGTTGGTCTCTTCGACAACTTGATGTCCAAAATGCCTTCTTACATGGAGTGCTAGAAGAAGAAGTGTACATGTACCAGCCACCTGGTTATATTGACAAGACTCATCCATCTTATGTATGCAAATTGGATAAAGCCCTTTATGGATTAAAGCAGGCTCCGAGAGCTTGGTACGCTCGCTTATGCAACAAATTGGTGAAGCTTGGTTTCATGCCCTCAAAAGCTGACACGTCCTTGTTCTATTATCATAAGAAAGGTCACACATTGTTTGTCTTGGTGTACGTGGACGACATAATTGTGGCTAGTTCTTCCACTGCAGCTACACATGCTCTTCTTCGAGACCTACAACATGAATTTGCTATTAAAGATCTTGGTGATCTCCATTACTTCCTAGGCATTGAGGTTAAACGGAATCAGGAAGGGTTAGTGTTGTCTCAACAGAAGTATGCATCCGACATTCTATCCAGAGCAGGCATGAGTAATTGCAAGTCCATTGACACGCCGTTGGCAACTTCGGAAAAACTCAGTTTGACTGATGGAGATAAACTTGGTACAGAAGACTCTACAAAGTATCGCAGTATGGTAGGGACGCTGCAATACCTTACTCTGACCAGGCCAGATATCTGTTATGCTGTTAACAAGGTGTGCCAATTCCTCCATGCTCCCACAACGGTTCACTGGAGTGCTGTCAAAAGGATCCTACGTTATATAAATGGATCTTGGAACACTGGAATCAAAATCAGCAAGTCAAATTCCATGATCATTAGTGCCTTCTCTGATGTCGATTGGGCAGGCTGTGTGGATGACAGAAGGTCTACTGGAGGCTTTGCAGTGTTCTTGGGTAGTAATCTCATCTCTTGGAGTGCTCGGAAGCAAGCTACAGTGTCTCGTTCGTCCACTGAAGCTGAATACAAAGCACTGGCAAACGCTACTGCCGAAATGATGTGGGTACAGAAACTTCTACAAGAACTTGGTGTTCCTCATGTGAGAATGGCACGGTTGTGGTGTGACAACCTAGGCGCCAAGTACTTGACTGCAAATCTAGTTTTCCATGCACGTACCAAACACATCGAAATTGACTTCCATTTCGTTCGTAAACGAGTAGCAAAGAAACTACTTGATGTCAGGTTTATTTCTTCAGGAGATCAGCTAGCTGATGTGTTCATGAAGCCAGTTTCAGCTGCTCGGATTAAGTGGTTTTGCTCCAATCTCAACCTTGTAAGTGGCTGAGATTGAGGGAGGGTGATGGTTTGGTTAGCTGACTTCCGGGGTTTACTCCCCGTCATGCGCTGCCATGGGCTTAGCCGCATGTGTGCCATAGTTAGTTTGCTAGATCCTTGTTTGTAGCTTATGGATGTATTCTTGTTGTATTCACCCAATGTATCTGCCACCGCTGGGTGGCTTTTCCCCAGCCTATTTAACACGTAACCGAGGCCCTGGGATGGGCACCTCGTTCTCTCCATCTCACACCAACCACCCCGGCGGCGCGCGCACCGAGATCAAAGTCGACGTACGTGACAACGGCATGACTTGTTCATGACCATATTCCATGTCTTCTTCCTATACTAACTCTGCATGAGTTCTGCAGAAGATCTACAGCACCAGGGTGTGGCAGTTCGAGGGCGACTTGTACGTGCCGTCGGGCACGTCGGGCTCGTCGGTGATGCAGGTCTTCGGCGCGGCAACGCACGCCACCACGCTGATGCTGCATGTCTACGACGACCGGCTCACCTACTACCACCAGCTGACCAAGGTGGTGGCAGACCGCATCTACGACCGGTGGATCCGGCTCAACGTCATCCACAACGTCGCGGCCACGAACGTCACCGTGTTCATCGACGGCGAGAGGAGGTTGGCTGCTCCCGGCCATGGCGGGAAGGAGCACTACTTCAAGTTTGGCGTGTACAAGCAGCACGACTCGTCGCACCGCATCACTACTGGAAACAGAGCCTTTGCCAAGTGCAAAATGCTTTGCCGAGTGTCAAAAATCGGGCACTCGGCAAAGAATTGCACTCGGCAAAAAAGGGCACTCGGCAAAGGACTTCTTTGCCGAGTGCCAGGCTCTCGGCAAAAGTGCGGCACTCGGCATAGACTGCCCCGCGTAACTGTGTTCGGCCACGTGCTTCTTTGCCGAGTGCCTGCTGTTAGGCAGTCGGCAAAGGTTTTTTTTTGGAAAATACTTTGCCGAGTGCCCCTAACTCGGCACTCGGCAAAGATTTAAATTTTTTTTTGAAATGTCTTTGCCGAGTGTCCCAGATCTAGCACTCGGCCAAGTTTTTTTTTGGAAAATACTTTGCCGAGTGCCCCTGACACGGCACTCGGCAAAGATTTTTTTTTTTGAAATATCTTTGCCGAGTGCCCATGTGAAGGCACTCGGCAAAGAGGAATTTTTTAAAAAAAAATCAAAACCCTCTTTGCCGAGTGCCTTATTATTGGCACTCGGCAAAGACCACCTTTGCCGAGTGCCATGCCCCGACACTCGGCAAAGTATTTTTTTTGCCTCCAAATTTTTTGTGCAGCCCTTTTAAAGCACCAGGAACTCCTAGTTAGAATTTGTGATTTTTTGTGGCTTTTTATCTATTTAGTTACTTTATTTCGTTTACTTGAATTTTTTCGAAAAATATAAATTTGAACTGCACGTGGTACGAATAATGGAATTTAATGATTCAAAAAATGATAGTCATGTTACTGAGTGTAGTGTCAGGCCGTATCCAGGAACGGACCCAAAATTTCGGACATCTTGTTCACGAAACTAGACCGCGAACTTGCGTGCGAAGTGTTTTTAAATTCTATAAAAAGCAAACGAAGTCCGAAAATCATAAAACTTGTTGAGATGTCGTGATATCTTATGTGGAGGGTATGATAAAAATTTCAGAAGATTTCGTGCACATTGTAACGTACGATGCTTACAAACCAGGACATCTCATCTACATGTGCCCGGCCATTCGCACACGGCCGCCTGCTGCACAGCACCAGGTCGATGCACTCGAGGTTACTCCTGTTTTACTCGTCATACATTAATCTTTACACACCTTAATTAGTTTTGCATTACTGAAACATTGGAGTGAAATATTACAGGCCCGGCTGGAACAAGAAATGAGGCAACGTCAGGAGCTGGAGGCCGGGCACCAGAGGATGGCGGCCCAGCTAGAGACCGAGCGGGCCGAGCGGCTGGCCCAGGCGCAGAGGCTGACGGACATTACGGAGTTCCTACAAGGGCTTGGGCAACGTATGGACTTGTCTCTGCCACCTGGGCTGTTGGTTCCACCTCCGCCTCCGCGTCCTGCAGCTGCATCTACTCCTGTGAGTATGAAAGTTTTTTACTTTCGTTTGTGCTTTGCTTGTATGACATCTACCTTCCTAGATTAGCTATCCAAATAATCTTGTCTCACATGCAATCTTTTCTCCTTTATGCAGTCTCTATCTGGCGGTGGTTCGAATAATCCACCTCATGCACCTCCGAATGATGGATCTAGGCCTTCACCACAGTCGCAGTGGCCGAGATGGTGCACGTTGTATTTTTTACATTCGTTGTTCACTTGGTGATGGACTTGTGATATACTTGTGATGCACTTGTAGACTTTGATGGACTTGTGGATTTATTTGGATGGATTTGAGCACTTATTATTATATATGTGATATATATTGTGATGGATGTGATACGTGCGGATGGATGTGTGGATGGATGAGATATATATGTGATGGATGCAAGATATATATGTGATGAATGAGATATATATGTGATGGATGAGATATATATGTGATATATGTTTGTATAAAGTTATTTGTCATGATGGAATGTAAAAAAAATAAAAATTGTCATTTTGGGTCACTTTGCTAAGTGTTGCACTTGCCGCGTGCCATGGTCACAGCACTCGGCAAAGCTGGAAAAATGGGCACCCAGAAACCCATTTTTCCAGCTTTGCCGAGTGTTGTGACCATGGCACTCGGCAAAGAATTTTTAAAAAAATCAAACTTTACCGAGTGCCGGACAGGGGGCACTCGACAAAGAATTTTTTTTAAAAAAAAATAAAAAATCTTTGCCGAGTGCCTGCAGGGCTAGCACTCGGCAAAGAAATTTTATAAAAAAAAAATAAAAAATCTTTGCCGAGTGCCTGCAAGGTTTGCCGAGTGCCTGCAGGGCTGGCACTCGGCAAAGAAATTTTAAAAATAAAAAATAAAAAAAATTTGCCGAGTGCCTGCAGGGTTGGCACTCGACAAAGTGACTGTCAACGGGGCCGAAGCCATGACGATCGCTTTTCTTTGCCGAGTGGCTTACTTGGCCTTTGCCGAGTGTCTCAGGCACTCGGCAAAGAACCTGAATCCAGTAGTGCATTGAGTCGCACTGGAGGAACGTCGCCATCGACACCAACCGTGAACACATTAGATGTCGTCGTCTCGTTCTTGACATGGTCGTGTGTGTGTGACGGTGAGACACGATCATATCGATGGAAACATGGATCCGATGTGTGAACTGTGATGATGGAGGACGTCTGAGATGTGTCTCCAGCTAGTGAATAAGGGAGTAGTATCTGCTGTAACTGAGTAGTGAATAAGTTAAATGTGTCTCAAATTTATAACTACAAACTACACAAAGTTATAATTGAGTAGTAACTCGTGCTGTAACTGTGTCTTTTATTTTGTTGCAGTTGTTTTTTCAAGACAATGTAATTGTGTCTTAAGAAAGTTAATTGACAACTATAAACTACACTAAAATATAACTAAGTATAACTACAAACTATGGGTGATGCGCGTGCATCTGGAAAACTCAACTAGCTCTTAGCTTTGAGAAATTTTATAAAGCTTACTCTTTAAATCATCATTGGAAGAGTCATTTGCATAATAATCGCTTTCTATATCTTTCCGCTCTCTAACAGTTTTTCTATAACACATGTTCACTCTAGAGAGTCATTCTCGTTTTCTATATTTGGCTAGCGCGAAATCCAAAATAGAAAATTCTCTAGGTATATTGGGATAACAAATAAAGACCTTTTGGAGGGTATTTCTTTCATCAAACCTCTATTCTTAACAATTAGTAAGGATATGAAGTCTCTTCGAGTTGCTCCTAGTCGAATTTGCGAGTGTGCCCCTGAAGACCACGAAAAGTGGGCGATTGAGTCGGACAAGTATGCTGGTCGATATTTGATGGGTCGTTTAAGGCGTGCTCCCAGCTGGAACTATGGAGCTGGGTACTCGACGACAGGTAATCTGGTGTCACTCGTTCATCTCGATTGTAGCTCGACGAGGGGTAAACGTTGCTGCCCAGGATGCAAGGCGTTTATTACTCAAACGATGGCGCTAGCGGAGGCATCATCCAAACAATATTATATATACTCGATGTATGAAACTAGCAGGTCCAGAGCTATCAGACTATCTAGAGTATATCTCAACAATATATAATTTTTATGTGCCAAGTTGTATATCTAATCCGTGTACGATGCGCGTGTAGGGTTATATTCTATCAATTGTACAAAGAAGCTCTGATTGACGGGAAGTCGTCATCCATAACTGTCTGCAGGCAAATGTGATGCAGATTATTACATTTTTAGTGGCCGTTTCCATCATTGTCATTAGATGGACGGAGGACGGTGCACCAAGCATTCCATGAACTGCTGTAACAAACACAGAAAAGACATATAACAGGACGCGACTGTGCCAAATAATGACACAATTAACGTAGGCTTTAGCAATAAACTCTCCGTTCCAAATCATCGGGCGAGTTCTGTGCTCAGTGGAGGAAGATTCGAAAATCCAGTAGTTTCACCCTCAGTAGCAGTGTAGCTATACCTGCCATCCTCAACCTCGAGAGCCGCTCGCGCCTCAGGGCTTTCCGGCATTTCATCCGAAAATTGCCGAAGCTCCACAGCGACCTCTCCCATGGCCGGCCTTTCCTTACCCGGAGCAGCGATGCATCGGCTCACTAGCTTGGCAGCTGCATATAGCAGTCCCATGCTCCCTTCCTCGACTATGTCAGCGTCTAGAAGATCACCAAGGGTGCCATTTCCCATCCTGTCCTGAAACGTTGTGGTCAGGTTCTTCCATTCTTTGGCCTGTGGGTTCTTACCAGTCAAGAGCTCAATCAGCACAACCCCGAAGCTGTAGACGTCGGTCTTCTCGGTTATCTGGAAGTCCTGTAGAAACTGAGGGTCAAGGTAGGCCAGCGTGCCCTTGGGCACCACCTGCACGTTGTCGTTGATAGTTGAGCACCCAAAGTCGGACACCTTAGCGACCCATCCGTCGCCGAGCAGAATGTTCTGCGGCTTGACGTCGCCGTGGAGCGTCGGGTGCCGCGCCGTGTGCAGGTGCTTGAGGGCCTCCGCGGTCTCCGCGGCGATCCTCAGCCGGGTTGGCAGCGTCACCACCCTGCGCCGAGGCCTGCTGTGGAGCAGATCGCTCAGGGTCCCGTTGGGCACGAACTCGTACACGAGCATGGGCGCCTCGAAATGGAGGCAGCAGCCGAGGAGCCTGACGATGTTTGGGTGGTTGACGCGGCAGAGCACGACCAGCTCCTGGACGAACTCATCCGTCCTGCTCTTGTCGATCTGCTTGCATCGCTTCACCGCGACAGTGTCAGTGCCGAGGGTGGCCTTGTAGACGGTGCCATGTGCTCCTTCCCCGACGATGTTGGCCTTGTGAAAGCGACGTGTGGCCTTAACTATGTCTCCTCTGTCGTATAAGGTGAAGGCGATGTTGTTGCCATCTGTTTCGAGAATTCGCGACAACATCCGGCCTCCGTGTTGCTCAAAGTAGCCTTGTCTTTTCTTGCTCGCCTTCTGGCGGAAAACTTCGGTGGAAAGAAAAGCAATCAGGGCAACCAAAAGTCCGGCCAAAATTCCTGGAGAGATATGGTAATCGGAAATTAATTAATAATGTATCCATGCTCAGTTGACCGAGAAAAAGCATTATGTAGACACTATAGAAACTATGGCGAACAATCTATCAAAATTACTACTCCCTCTGTTGTCTTCTCTAGATTCGTAGCTTTACTATATATGTGTCTATAAATAATGTATATATTTAGATGTATAGCAAAAACCATTTATCTAATAGAACCAAAACGACTCATAATTCAAAATGGAGAAAGTATATAATTGCTAGCAATGGTCACTAGCTATATTGTCTATAATCGAGTCATTAGCAGAGTAGAAAAACTGCAATTGTTGTATCTTGTTGTTACGACGTGTTTTTCTAGGTAGACAATTCTTTTGATTCGATATATAGGCTAATTTTGGCTTAGTAACAAAAAAAATGGTGTGTTGGATATTATTCATTCTGCTGCTCTGTAACAAATTTCCTGCTATGGCTCCGAATTCAATAATATTGTGCCAGGAGCCCAAAAACGAGTCTCTAGTAAGGATTATTTCAGAGATCAGGAGGAGGGGTTGTATGGTGCATTGGCTACCACAATCTAAAGGATGCACTAATTATATTTACCTTGCTTTGCAGGCACTAGTGGCACATAGCAAGAGCATAACAAGCTCGTTTTTGTTATGTAAGTTTGTAGATATCAATGCCTTATCATGTAATCAAATGGCAGCTTGTGTTAGTACATCAATTTACACACTTGATATGTTAGCGTGGATTGTTATTGTTAAAAGTACACTTGTTTGTGGATATGATGTATGGATTTAATGATTATATATGTATGGTGTGTTCAGTAAGCTATTGAGGTCCATCTGAATTAACAAATATATTGTGAAAACCTATAGACCATTCCATCACCGTCGGTTATGCATAGAACCACCATTTATCGTTTGCTCATCACCGCCGCATCATACCACTCACCGTTGGTCATAAAACTTCTCGTCACCGTCGGACTGTACCACGATGGTGAACCAATCATCAACGCAGCAGGTGTAACATACGATGGGGTGGGGATCAAAACATCATCACCGCCGAGCCATTTAGTAAACCGACACCAATTATAGGATCATCACAGGCGTATTGTACTCCAAAGTGACGATGATCATGACCTCGACACAGACGGATCGTTTGCCAAAGAGATGGTGAACATAACCAGGACACAGACTACTCATGCATCAAGGCAACGGTGATCATGACATGTACACTGACGGAGTATACGCCAATGCTGTGGTGTTAGCATCATATCACAGCTAGTTATGAACCGGCGGTCTAGGTCCAAAATCGGCGGTGATGGGGGTTTTCGAACCAACTGTGATCGGCCTGCTATAGTAGTGGAGAATTAGAAGCTAGAGCTAAAAATTAGGGAGTGAAGTTGTACAAAATAGACATATATATATACTGCTCCTCTTAAATTAACTCTCGGGCTAAGAACTTGTCTTAGATTAAATCCACTTCTAGAGCTTAACTGTATCACATTTATTTTTCCTCAAAGGCACTAGAGCGCACTCATGGAAGTCAAACCCACATTCACTAGCACAAAACCAATTTTAGGAGACATGCCATTTTATTTACTGAGGGAGACGAACCATTTTTTGAGGCACCCCAGCTTTGTAAATCAATTAATGTAGTTGGGAGAGGTCTGCCTCTAAGAATGGAAGTCATTTTTCCAAGGCAGAACTCTTAAGAGAGCTTTTGTCAATTGAGGTGCAGCCCAACAACCCATTTTAACTCCTTAGATATATAAGGTAGGATAGAGAACCCTACCTCGATAGTCCATCTCCCCCATAGTCGCCCTCCGTCTTCTCCCCCACAGTCGACATCCCTCCCTCTTCTTCTTCTTCTTCTTCTTCCCCACAACACCCACCCTCCCTCTTCTCTCCGCTTGCAAGGTGTGGCATGGCGGAGTGTGCGAGGAGCAAGGCACGGCCTTGGTGTGCGGCGGCGGGCGGGAGGGGGGACAGGGAGTCACCAAGCGTAGAGGCGTGACCTGGGAGTGGCTGAAACGCGAGGCACGGTGGCGCAGACAACCAAGGGTGAAGGAAGATCCAGAAGGCCCATGCAGCGTGGCCAGCCCTATCTCTCGCCACCATGATCCGGCGGGGTGGCCAAGGGCAGATCTAGTGGAGGGCCCTTTCTCTCACCACCCTCTTATCAGCGACGGCCCAGCTGGGTTGTGGACCGAAGGCATTTCGATGACGTGGGGTTGTCCCTTCGCCTCCATGTGGTTGCTGGCCCTCTCTTTCCTGGTGGCCACCAATCGAGATTTCGAGTATTGTGGATGAGATCTACCTCGAGGTGGGCGGCATAGATATGTAGCACCTCAATGAGGGCGGTGAGGAAGCAACATAGATGTGGTACACCCTAGCTAGGACTCATCTTTGTGTCCAAACATCTCCCTGTCCTCACCGAGTTTGAATCTAGGTGGATCGGCATGGCAACACGGCATGGTTTCTTGGTGTGGATCAAGATAGGTTCGCATGGTGGCACGGCATGGTAGCTTGCTAGATCTAGGTGGGTCGACGTGGCGTTGTGGCTTGGCAGCTCACTGATTCGGGAGGTTTAGGCGGATCCTGCGATACCCGAGGATGAGACAAATCCTGCAAGATCTTGGCATCATACTCAGTGATGAAGATGGCGGACCTCCACGGTGGGCTTAGTGGGCTCGCACAACACGCTAGCTAGGCTGACAGCTTATTTTATTTGCCAAATTCATTTTCAGAGACCCACAAGTTCCCTACCAATGAAAATCTTGATTAACACAGGCGCCTTGCTAGAGGCAGGTTATATTAACATGTTATGCCCGCCTTTGAAAAATGTGTTCATAGTAGTGATTAACTCATGGAGCAAATAATGGGGTTTAATTGAGTGGAGTAGTAAATTTTAATAGGCAAAACCGATTAGCTTGGAACTAAAAGATGGAACTAAAAACTGATGAAGGGTCCTGTAGTTTTTTGTTTTTCTGTGGCACCAATCTGTTTTAAACTTCATAGAAACTGATTTAATTGGGCACAGGAGGTTATATATTATATTAAAAACAAGCAAGATGTAGCGCATACCTTGAAAGCTTTAATGCAATCATGACCAAAGTGGAAGCTTTCGTGCAATAATGATCAAAGTGAAAGCTTTATAAATAAAAAAAAGTTAAGTAAAATTATTTGAAAGATTGGGGAATAATGAAATAAAAAGTATGGAGCTCGGCCAAACAGGGCCGACCATATGGAGTTGCTTTACAAAACTGTTAGAGAGGATTTTTCCTCTTTTTGCAAGAAAAAAAACTAAATTAGAGTGTTGTTTTACAAAAATTATAGAGATGCTCTTAATAACAATATATAATATAATAATTCTAAAATACCATTGGAGGTAGTAGGACTTGTATAAAGAAATGATGACATACAAAGTCTAGCCGTGCAATTGAGCAAGTGAATTCTTTAGTTGTTATTACATCGAGTGAATTGTGGTCCGAGACTCCCTATGTGTAGCAGCAACGTACTAAATCTGAAGGCATGAATGTGCTTCTACAACTTCGAAGTACCGGTGAAACAAATTTGGGATCCCTAAAGAGTATCTCCGTTGGATTTTAAGGATATTATGTGTCTATTTTATTTGTAGTAAAAATCAAATTAATTCGACAGCAAGCCAAACTGAGCTCAACATGTGAACCTGCAAGCTTTCCATAAATAAAAATCGAAGTGTTGCAGCTTAAAAAAAATGCTCGTACCAGCGGCCACCTGTGCTCGTGGAGGAAAGTGATCTTTTTGGCATTCTCCAATAGATGCATTTCCTCGGGTGCCCGTAGGACAATCACAAGTGAATGAACCATTTGTATTCGTGCACACTCCGTGGCATGGGTATTGTTGGCACTCATCAATATCTGCAATAGAACATCCAGTTATTAAACATAACATGTATATGTCCAAAAGCATGCCAAAGGATCATATATATAATTTCTATCTAGTTTATATCCACGAACAGTGTGTGCTGTGCACACATCCGTTTCTCCCGCGCACCTTTTGTTTGTTTTTTCTTAAATGAAGTTGCCTCTCACGCGCAACTACAACCAACACACGTGCACTTACAACTAAAACAAAAACAGTTGTGTCGGGTTCGTAAACCCGGGTTCCTCGGAGACTGGCTTATACACCAGGGCTCGCCCCAGGAGGACGGCCTTTTTCTCCTGGACCGACCCAAGAGTCTAGGCCCAACAGACCAGAGCACTCGCCTCGGGCCCTGGCCGTCTCTGGCCCACCTCCCCGACCGGAGCGCTGGCTTCAGGCTCGGTCCGCCCCGAACGGGCCCTCCAATCGGAGAGCTAGCTTCAGGCCTCCGCGCGGCCTCCACTCGGAAGGCCTGACCCCAGGACTACCTCCGACTCCGACCCCGCGTCTCCGACCGGGGTTCGTAGAAAACCCTGCCATCGCTATTCTCTGACTGGCGCACCAGAGCCGACTGGTGCCATCCGACCGGGGACGCCCGCTCGGAAGGAATCGGGAGGCGTGTGGAGAAAGGCAAGACAAGGCTCGCAAGTCAAATCACGGCACCGGGGACCATACCCTGTGGAACAGTGTTTTACAACCGCCCTGCCACAGACAGTATCGTGGGCGCCGACATTTACCTCCACAGTATTGTAGGCGCCGGTTAAAAACGCCCGTACGGTAAGACCCTCCATGTGCCTCTGGGCACCAACAGTGTTGTGGGCGCCGGAAATCACCGTACCGGGTGAACGTGGTAAAGCCATGCCTCCAGTCGGAGAAACATCATTTTACAGGTACCGACGTACCCCAGTCGGCAGGACATCATTTTGCAGGTACCGACATCCTCCAATCCTGAAGAAAGCGGCTCAACCTTCCACGTGCCTCTGACATTCTACAGTACCATCAACAGTATTGCGGGCGCCTACCATCTTCACTATATCCACCGACATCAACGGCAAAGACCCAGTAGCATTCATATTCCCTCTTGTAAGGCCATCCCCTTCTTCTATAAAAGGGGATGCGCTCCCACCAACGTAACCAGTTCCAAAGCATCCGATAGAGAGTTGAGTCAGAGTTTCTAAGCTAATTCAAGTCCTCTAGCATAGCTCCTGTCGCTTCCGGCCCTTCCGACCGGTCCGACCGAACACCCCATCTTTCTCCCTCTCGTTTGTAACCCCACTGCAGACTTCGAGCACCTAGGCTTAGGAATAAAGTTACCGACCGACCCAAACTAGACGTAGGGCACGTTGCCTGAACCAGTATAAATCCTGTGTCATTGAGTGCTAGGCCACCTCCGATCACAACGTACAACAAAACTACAAATATTCACTAGTTGGTCACTTTCTGCACCGACAGTTGGCGCTGTCCGTGGGGAAGACGTTGTACGTTCAACATTTTTTGGTCATTGGATGGCCCATTTTTCCGCCACCCCCACCGTGGCGGGCTCGGGCGATGCAATTCGCCTCGGCTCGACGGAGTTCCCTGCGCTCTCACCGGCTGGGATGCGGTTTCCACCCGTCTTCGAGCCATCCCAGGCCTTCCTCTTCGGAAGCCTGGACTTCGTCGCCGACCGACTCGGCGTACTACACCTCCACGACGACGCACGCGTTCCGGCACCCGTCGGAGGTGCACCCTCCATCAACTCCGGGACGCACAACATTGACGACGCGATATCTGCGCGCCATTTCGAGCAAACTCTCTGCTCAAACCCCGCTGTAAGTAACGTGAACGCTGTCATTTACTTACTACGTTTTATCTTCCGCCAACTACCCGGAGGGATATCATTGTCCCCGTCACGGCCACCGTATGGCTGGTTCCCCTACGGCCTTGTGTCTCCCGCGGACGCGTACGCCCGGGGGCTCCAGAGGATGCCGGCGCCGCCCCCTCTCACGTCTGAATTCGTGGGGATGGCGGACTACGGTCTCGGTTGTCTCGACTTCATGGATGATGACGTCGGGAGTGACGGCTCCAGCATCGGTGATGTGGCGCCCAGCCATCGTCCGTCCTGGGAGTGCGCTATGGCGGACGCTCCGGGACAGCCGCCAGGGGCAACGGAGTTCCTGCGGACTAACGCCCCTCCGGGCCTTCACGCGGAAACCCCCGAGCTCACACCTGAGCACGGGGACGAACTACGACAACGGTGGCCGCATCAACCACCGACTGCGCCGACGTGCTATGCGCACCGCACGACGCCTCGTGCGCACAGACCGGCGAGCGGCGCCCGGGGCCGCGCCCGCCAGGTCCAGCGCAACACCACGGATCGAGGGACCAATCCCCCACAGTTTGCTCGGGCCGGTCAGAACATTGCTGCCGTGGCAATGCTCCTGCGCAGCCTGTCCGAGCCGAACGAGCGATCCACCGGAACCTCCGAGCACTGGTGGAAACCGCCGCCGTTCAACAGGCAGAGTACTCCGTATTGTGACGCCAACTCGCGAACTCGCTCCCCGTCGGGAGAACAGGGACGCAGCAGATGGGTCACTCCACCTGATCGCCGCTTCAACCACCAAACGTGGCACAGGAGACCGCGACAACACCTTACCTTGGCTCGACGACCACTCTGTACCGACCATCTATCTACGCGCAGCTCGGACCGAACCAAGACACGCGCGACCGCAATCGGAGTCCTAGCCCCGGCGCCTCGGGATCCCGGACCCTTGTCGAAAACTTACATCATGAGCCGCTCCTGACGCGCTCTGAGGGAGGCCAGGGCAAGGGAAAGGCCAAGCGCCAGGATCAAAACGAGGGCCCCTCCAAGCGGAAGGGGAAAAAGAAACGGAAAGTTCGCCACCGACCGGTGGACTCCGCGTCAATCGTCGTGGCCGATCAACGGACACGCAGCCCCAGCAAGACCCTCCGGGCCACTTCCATGAACTCATGGAGAGCTTGTGCATCAACCACGGCTACCCCGTCAAACACCTCTACAAGGACTGTCAGCTCCTCAAACGCCTGCTAGGGTAGGCTGGCAGGCCAAGGGATGAAGCAGGTGAAGAGGCAGCGACCGAAGGAGGGGGCGCAACAGGCGGGGACCCGTACGACTGGAGGCTGAGGTGATCCGACCAGAAGCCCACCGACTGAAGGACAACAACGATGACGTTCTCTCCAAACACTTTAAAATAGCTATGTCATTTTTCCTACCACTAAGTTTCAGTCTTACTATTGTTTACTTAGCAAATGCTCCTATAAGAGCACCCCGACCCGAACACTTCTCGGCTCGGGGCGCTCGGGGGCTCCACTAGGGGGCACTACTACCCCTTTGTTTTGTTTTGTCTACTATCGAATGAAGAAATTCCTTCCTACCCGAACGAAAGGGTAGTTCGTTCCTTTAATTTGCCTTACGTAGCTTTACTTTAAACCTTCCGACCAATCACACCCCGCCTTTCCTACGGTTACAAGCGGCTGAGCCTCGCGGGCCACGCCTCGGGCTCCCAAGGTTGTGACCTACAGAACAAAAGGGCAGGTACGAGACAGAAATAAATTTAAACAAAACTATGCTAAGGGAAAACCTAAGGAACGAAAGGGAACAAGCTTCAATGAACAGAGTAACTCCATCACAGAAAAACAAAATACGACTACAGTCATTTAAACGCACAGAAATGTTCACACGGGGGTTCCCACAAAACTTAAAACTTTCTACTTCCACTAAACTACTCTTATTGTTACATGCTAATAGGCCGGCCCGGCGACATCCGACAATGGCGCATCCGACAAAGGCGCAAGCTGCTCACTCCCCGGCGCCACAGCATCCGGCTCGTTCAAGACCGGGGTGACATTCACCTCTGACCCGGGCTCTTTGCCACCTGAAAGCTCTGCAGCATCCTCTCCACGCGCGCTTTTGGCTAGGTCTTCACGGCGGACGTCCATCACCCACTCGGCAGAGACTTGGTCCGCCACCGACCGCGCGTACGGCAGCAAGCTCTCCCCGATCGTCTGGATGTCCACCATGCTCATGCCTTCAACATACCCGCTACAGATGGTGGTGAAGTCCAGGTTCGGATGGTGCGTCCCCACCGCGGTCAGCACTCCAGACGCCCTGTAGAACAGCCTGGTCCTGATGACATCCCAGACCTCCCCCGGGACCTCTGCCAGCTGAACAGCGGGTGCGCTGGTGCTCAGCACCGACCCGAAGATCTCCGAGACAACGTGCTAGGCAACGTTGCGGATCTAGTCAAAATCCCCCTCGAGAGCACGTCGCTCCTCACAGGACTTGGCCAGCTCCTCTGCATTTCGGCCCAGCGTCGCCTTGGTCGTCTCCAGGTCCCGCTCCAGCACCTCCACTTTTCCTCCTAGCTCTGCGAGAAGAGCGGCGAGCTCAGAAACGGGCTGAGGGAAAAATCAACACAACAAAAAAACAAAAAAAGTACGTACCAACGCGAGAAGACTCAAGGGTGGAGAGATCCTCCACCTGCCGAGCCACCTGCTCACGCAGCCGGGCACTCGCATCCTCCGCCTCCGACCGGGCCCTCCGCTCCACCTCCAGGTCCTTCTGCGCCGACTCCAGGGCAGCGCGCTCCGGATCAAAGGCCGCCAAGGCCTCTTGAAGCGCCGCCTCGGTGCTCGCCAGAGACGCCCGCAACTCCGCCTCAGTCTCCGCCTGGTGGGCCCTTGCCGCCTCGAGCCCTTGCTCGGCCGTAGTCGCCCGCTCCTCCCCACGCTGCCCCTCCGCCCGCACCGCGGCCGCCTCAGCCGCCCGGTCCCGGGCCTTGCGGCAAGCGGACTCCACCCGACGCTCGAGCTCGGCGATCCGGGTGTACTCCGACCGGAGGAAGTGGGACTTACGGGATGACGCCTTCCTTATTTCCTATGAAAAGCAAGAACGCTAAAAACCAACCGACAAAAGACTCAAAATGCGAGGACAAGTACCAGAAACTCACCAGCGCCGCGAGCTGCATGTCACCCTCGACCAACTGCCGGGCGAACAGAGCCTGCTTCCGGGCGCTCTCAAGCTTCACCGTTAGCTTGGTGAGCTCCGACATCGCGACATGCCCTTGCCCCCCCCCGAAGATGTCCTAGAGCTGACGCTCCCGGGAGTCCCGTAGGACGAACCGCGCGCTCGCTGGGTGCTTAGGGCAGGGCCACTCCAGGTCACCCTCCGGCACCTCGCCAGAGGACCCTGCCTCTAGAGGGCCCAGCCTCCGACTGGAGCACCGTCGCGTCCCGCGGCGACACCGGTGGCTCCGCCGTGACATCACTGGCGGGTCGCTGCGACGGCATCGACGGCGCCGCCATGATGTCCACATCGTCATCAGACATGATCTCCACCACCTCGTTGACCTAGGCCGCCGCTGGGCGTCCCGACCCCGGCCCAGCCACATCTTTCCCCGGTGCCTTCGGCTCCGACGGCAGGGGTAAGTCGCGCGACCCCCCACCTGGCGAGGTAGGGAGCTCGGTCTCCCTCACCTCTTCCATCAAAACCGGCGGAGGAGGGGCCGCGAGGGTCACCTCCGATGCGACCGCCGCCATCGGCACTGGGATCGCCGCCAACACTTATGCCGCCGCTGCTACCTCGTCAGCAACTGAACCAGGGGGCACCATCCCCGGAACAGAAGGTCTCGCCGCCACGACATGCAGCAGGAGGGGCCTCCTGGTCTCCTGCCCGACAGTCGGTGCAATGCTCAGCCCTGGCATCCCCAGGCCGCTGGCGGAAAGCATGGCTAAGTCACACTCCAAACATGACCAACAAGATACCAAGAGGAAACGAAGAAAGACGTACCGAGTGGCGAGCGGCACAACTCTAAAACCCGACCCTAACGTCGATGGGCCTGCATGGTAGGGACCGCTCCTAGACTGCGGCCCACGATCCCCTATGGCAGATGGGGGTAGAGCCGTCCCAACCAACTCCTGTCCGGCCTGCGGGTCGCCATGATCCTCGGCTCGAGACTCCCCGACCGGGGCAGCAGGTAGAGCATCCTCCGACTGCGACTCGTGCAACACGCGGGCACCAGTCTACTCCTCAGACCGCCCGCCGTGCTCGATCACACCCACGACTGGCGGGGCCTCCGCTGGCTATGGGTCACGCACCATCACCATCGCCGACGGCGAACGGGCGCCGGTCCGCTCCTCGACGGACCGCCCGCCTTGCTCTGCCACGTCCACCACAGGTGGGGTCGGGGCCAGCGACGCTATCAAGGGGCGCGGTGACCGCGTCCGCTTCGACGCCCGCTCTCCAATGACATCAGCGCTCGCTGCGCGCTTCCTCGACGTCGCAGTATCGTGACGCTCCACCGAGGTCGCACCGACCTCCCCGCTCTCCTCGTCGGAGAAGACCATGTCATCCACGTCCGTAGGGGCGTCCAACGCGAGTTTCGACTCGACGTCGCTCCTATGCTCCCCGGCCCTTGTGCGTCGGACGACCTCCTGCTCCTTCTCCTGCTTCCGCAGAATCTCCTTGTTCTTCTTCCTCTTCTGAGCCTCGGTCGCCTTCTTCTGAGCGGCCTGCCAGGCCACGCCCTCCGGTCCCTTGGGAAGGTGTGGCCGGGACTTGTACCTCCCAAGCCCCTACAGAATGAATGAACCAAAATCAAAGAAATGGGAAAAAAGGCAGAGAAAAAACACGAACAGAGTAAAGGAGCATACTAGTGTGGACACGATCGACTTGTTAAACGGTATGGGTTTTCCCACGACCGTCTCTCCGGGCCTCAGCTACAGCACTCGGCCGATGTGACCCCAGATCTCGTCGCCTGGTAGCTCCTCCGGCGATGCACGGTCTAGGTCCGACCGGCCGCCATACATCCACATCGGGTGCGTCCTCTCCGCTAGCGGCATCACCCGACAGCGGTAAAGGGTGTGGAACACCCGCACCCCGTCGAGGCCACGCCTTATGAGCTTCTGGAGCTCCTCCTCAATGGCGTCCACCTTGTGCCTCTCCGTGCGGGCGCAACCCCAGGACCAGCTTCTTTGCTTCTCCGGCCTCCTGTCGGTAAACGCCGAGAACGGCGCCACCGCCGGATTCCGGATTTAGAACCACTCCCCATGCCATCCTCGGTTGGAGTCACATGGGGCGTACACAGGATACGAGCCTCCCGCGCTCGACTTCCTCTGTAGGGCGAAGCCTCCCACCGGTGCGGTCTCGGCCGAACTCCAGTCCGACATAGCCCTCCCGAAGAAGAACTGACGGAAGAGGTCTGCGTGCGGCTCCATCCCAAGGAAGGCCTCGCAGACGGTGACGAAGCCGGTGATATGCAGCACCCCAGTCGGATTGAGGTGCTGCAGTTCCAGACCCCACTCGTTGAGGAGGCCGCACAGGAACTAGTGCGCGGGGTATCCTAATCCGTGCTCGTGGAAGGTAAAGAAAGAAACCACCTCGTCGGAATGAGGTTGCAGGAACTCCTCCCTCCCGGGGGCCCTCTAGTGCCCACCTCCTGCGGCGGCAGAAACCCCTTTGCGACGAAAGCTTCCAGCACCGACTTCCTCACATTGGACGCCCTCCAGTCCGACATCTTGCTCCGAATCGCGAAAGAATCAGTGAGTTCACCTCTTCTCCCTCGCTCTCTCCTCTTCCTTTCCTAGGCGGCTCTCAGGAACGCTCTCAGCAAGGAGGAAAAGGAACAGCGGCGGCAGACGACGAACAGGCGAAAGAAAGAGGCGAACACCCTCTCTCTTCTCTAACTTAAAGGAAAGGGAGCAGTAGTTAGGAAGGGGCGCACCGATCGGGAAGGCAAAACGGCGGGGCAAGAAACTCTCTCGCTTCCATTTAATGCAGATGGGACGCCCCTTGGCCGATGAGACGTGCCCAGCGTGACAGAACGACTCCAGATCAGAAGGAACGTGGCCTGGGCATGGCCCCACCACCGCCGCACGATCATCCACTACCACACGATGGGCGCAGGAACCGAAGCGCCACCGCACGCGGACGGCTTCCCACTTCCCTAGGCCAGGCCTAGAGAGACCCAACAGCGAAATCTCCACCGGGAGAGATCTTCTGACACCCTGAGACACAGGTAAGGAAGCGAAGGGACGCCCCGTATTGGCCATGCCGGCTCCATCGCTAACGACGAGCTCAGGTCCCGGTCGGACATTTCTGACTGAAGCCCTCCGAACCCCGTCACTCTAGTCGTCAAGGTAAACACTACAAAACCCCCTCTATTTTTCTATAAATTATAGGACAGATCTGAAGAGATCCAAACAACAAGATCTCCACCGAGAGAGATCAACCGGCCTCCTGAGTCGATTGATTCACTCAGAATAAGCACTGGGACATAGGTAGGAAGCGAAGGGACGCCTCATGTAGGCCACACCGACTCCGTCACGAACGACGAGCGCGGGTCTCGGTCGGACATATCCGACTGAAGCTCTCTGAGCCCTGTCACTCAAAACCATTAAAGCAAGATCTCCACCGAGAGGTCAACCGGCCTCCTGAGTCGATCGATTCACTCAGGGTAAGCACCGGGACACATGTAGGAAGCGAGGGGATGCCCTGACTCCGTCACAAATGACGAGCGCGGGTCCCGGCTGGACATTTCAATCTAAAGCTCTCTGAGCCCTGTCACTCAAAACCATCAAAGGTAAACACTACAAAAACCCTCTATTTCTTTATAAACATCATACATCCATACGGACATTTCATACCATACGCCCGAGCCTCCCGGACGATCAGGGCCCTAGGCCGCCCGAGGGCTCGAGAACTGAGCATCGCACGTGCAGCAAAATGCATCAGAACATTCCGTGATTGCATCACGGAGCGGCGGTTGCCTCATTCGATATGAACAATCGAAACAGAGCCAGGGGAGAAAACCACAGATGAGCCCCGTGCGGCCCTCGCCCGGTCTGGCAGACTTGGTCATCTCAACCTTCTCGTTCGATCCCGAACCTTTCGCCAGGCCCGCAGAATCTCCATCGAAGGGGAGGCCGTTAGGCCACCCGGGTCGGTCTTCAGAACGACCTAGGCATTTGTTGGGTTGTAGGTAAGGGAGTAGTGGAATATCACAAGAGGGGTATGCCGACCCCGTCACGAACGATGGACCCGGATTTCACTCGATCACACCCGTTAACAACTCACCAAGCTAGTCTTCGAGCCCGAGCAATCGGGACAGGCGACGAAACTCAGCCCCTCTAGGTTGTGAGTAACCGAGGATGGGGTAAACGCACATAAAACTCACACCGACCCCTATGAAGGCTCGATAGGGCTCGGGGGCTCAAGACCAACACCAGGGACCGCGACTCCGAACTCGCGTCTATGGTCTACGCTTCGCTTCCAACTGCACTCCAGACTGATGGGACCGCGACCCCAAACTCGCGTCCTCTACGCTCTGCTTCTGACTGCGCTCCTGACTCATGGGACCGCGACCCAAAACTCGCGTCCTCTACGCTCCGCTTCCGACTGCGCTCCAAATCACCATGGGACCGCGACTCCGAACTCGCGACGTCAGGATCCACGAGCTCCGGCTTGCACGATTCCTGAACTAACAAAGCTAACCATCTCGATCCACGGCGCGCACCGATGCCTGGGTCCCTTCATGACTCCGCCTCACCCGATCCTACGGCGCGTATCGACGCCAAATATCAGTGAGCTTTGTCGCATCCGAACTAACAAACCATCTTGATCCACGGCGTGCACCGACGCCTGGGTGCATTTTTGCGACTCCGCCTCACCCGATCCCACGACACGCATCGACGCCAGGATCAGTGAGCTCTGTTGCGTCCGGATTAACTTCCTCACCCGATCCCGCGGCGCGCATCGACGCTAGGGTCAGTGAGTTCTGCCTCAATCCCATTCCCGCGCCTTGGCTGCACAACGACGCCTTGGATAAAAAACCGTCTCAAAAACTAAAAAAACACGCACACTCGCCCGCCGATAAAACACCCCCAGCCGGTTCGGTCCAAACCGCCTGGGGGCTCGGGGGCTACATCGCCAACAAAAACAAGTAAATCTCTCCCGCTGACAACTCAGAAAAAAAAACAGGGCTCGGGGGCTACACCCGTGGGTGCGCTCGCGCGCACCCGCCGGCAAGACAAAAAATCCCCTAGACGATTCTGCTCGAATCACCCGGCGGCTCCTGTCAGGTTCATAAACCCGGGGTCCCTCGGGGACTGGCTTCTACACCAGGGCTCGGCCCAGGAGGATGGCCTTTTTCTCCTGGACCGACCCAAGAGTCTAGGCCCAACAGACCAGAGCACTGGCCTCGGGCCCTGGGCGTCTCTGGCCCACCTCCTCAACCAGAGCGCTGGCTTCAGGCTCGGGCCGCCCCAAACGGCCCCTCCGATCGAAGAGCTAGCTTCAGGCCTCCACGCGGCCTCCGCTCGGAAGGCCTGACCCGAGGACTACCTCCGACTCTGACCCCGTGTCTCCGACCGGGGTTCATAGAAAACCCTGTCATCGCTATTCTCTGACCGACGCACCAGAGCCGACTGGGGCATCCGACCGGGGACGCCCGCTCGGAAGGAACCGGGAGGCGTGCGGAGAAAGGCAAGACAATGCTCGCAAGTCTAACCACGGCACCGGGGACCATACCCTGCGGAACAGTGTTTTACAACCGCCCTGCCACAGAGAGTATCGTGGGCGCCGACATTTACCTCCACAGTATTATAGGCGCCGGTTAAAAACGTCCGTACGGTAAGACCCCCCATGTGCCTCTGGGCACCAACAGTGTTGTGGGCGTCGGAAATCACCGTACCGGGTGAACGTTGTAAAGCCATGCCTTCAGTCGGAGAAACAACATTTTACAGGTACCGACGTACCCCCAGTCGGCAGGACATCATTTTGCAGGTACCGACATCCTCCAATCCTAAAGAAAGCGGCTCAACCTTCCATGTGCCTCTAACATTCTACAGTGCCATCAACAGTGTTGTGGACGCCTACCATCTTCACTGTATCCACCAACATCAACGGCAAAGACCCAGTAGCATTCATATTCCCTCTTGTAAGGCCATCCCCTTCTTCTATAAAAGGGGATGCGCTCCCACCAACGTAACCAGTTCCAAAGCATCCGATAGAGAGTTGAGTCAGAGTTTCTAAGCTGATTCAAGTCCTCTAGCATAGCTCCTGTCGCTTCCGGCCCTTCCGACCGGTCCGACCGAACACCCCATCTTTCTCCCTCTCGTTTGTGACCCCACTGCAGACTTCGAGCACCTGGGCTTAGAAATAAAGTCGTCGACCGACCCAAACTGGACGTAGGGCACGTTGCCTGAACTAGTATAAATCCTGTGTCATTGAGTGCTAGGCCACCTCCGATCACAACGTATAGCAAAACTACAAATATTCACTAGTTGGTCACTTTCTGCACCGACAAGTTACAACTCTGTCGACTTCCTGAGTTAAAACTTCATGTATAAGAGCGGCCACAATGTGACAGTAAAGTAGTCCATTAGAAAAATATTATCTACCAACTAGCTGACCTATTGTGGAGATAATTATATAGCAGTTCACATAAAGGTCCATAGACATATGGACTACCTATAAGAAATAAAGAAATGTTTATTCTCTCTCCGCCCTCTTTCTTGCTCTGGTGGAGGTGGAGGAGTTGGTTGTATACAAAATTGTTTAATCTTTGGTGGAACTCATCTTATGGACTACTTGTTGGCTGGATATTGTGAGCAAATAATACTAACTATAGACCGCTTATGTGGGAACCATGTATATAGACTACTTGGTCTATATACATTATAATCAGCACTTATTTAACTACTTAATTCAATCTCACATCTACCAATCACTTGACACATATGCATGCATGAAATTTTTTTGTTGTTTAAATTTTTAAAAGCTTGAGTCCGAACCGTTTAAAGATTATTATTGTTGGAAAAAATATGCCCAACAAAATGAGACTGAAGAAGGCTATGTTTCGATAAAGTTTTTCAAAATATAGTTACAACATATTATGGCATGCATAAAGGATTGTGAGATAGCCCAGGTTTAGTTCCAAAAACTTTTCCCAAAAAATGATACAGTAGCCATCACATCGAATCTTACGATACGTGCATGGAACATTAAATGTAGACGAAAAAAAACTAATTGCACAGTTTGGTTGGAAATTGCGAGACGAACGTTTTGAGCCTAATTAGTCCATGATTGAACACTAATTACCAAATAAAAACGAAAATGCTACAGTAGCCAAATTTCTAAATTTCACCCAACTAAACACAGCCATAGTACAACAAAGAGGCTAGGAAAGTGGATTCACCTTGGCAGCCGTTAGGAAGGTAAGGGTTGCCGTGGAAACCTTGGTTGCACTTGCAGGTGTAGCCTCGTCCGCTGGTTGCGTCAGAGCAGGAGCTGTTGATGCTACGGCACGCGTAATCAGGGTTTCTGACTGCCGTCTTGCAGTCGTCAAATCCGATGGACCAGTCAAGGACCACCGGCGCCTTTCCACCACGGGAGCTGTTGAATGCCGACGAGTTATTATTGATGAACTCCGGCGAGGAGATGTTGTTGGAGCTGGAGGTCGACGACGTGAAGTTGGACGAGTCCATGAGCACCGCGAAGCTGCAGCGACCAAGGCCGCCGTCGTCGTCGATCCCTGACATGTTCAACCGATGGTTGAACCACACGTGGTAATACTTGAGACCCTTGGGGATGGCCGTCTGGCAGCAGCCCATCCCGGAGCAAGGGTTTAGGGACATCTTGCCGTCGAAGCACATGGCCACGCACCCGGTCTGGTACATAGCTGCAACGTTGTTCCCTCTGGTGTCGCCGATGTACGCCAGCGCCCGGCACCCAACCACCGTGAACTTGTTGGCCGTGCTGGAGAAAGTGTACGCCCCCAAGCTCCAGCTCCACTCGCTGGGCACCATCATCCCGGATGCAGCGTCGTAGCAGTACGAAGAGATAGGGTGGAGCACCTTCACTTCACCTTGCTCCAGAGAGATGTTGAGGATCTCCACTAAAGCAGTAGCCATGAACGGCTTAAGGACGCCGTTGCCGGTGTCCTTACACATGATTTCGAAATCCGGCAGCAGCCAGCAGTGATCTCCCATGCCGAACGGGAAAGGGATGTGTACACTGCCGCATGATGTTTCACAGTCCGCACCACCAATACTACCCTCTCCGGCGGCGGCGAGCCATGACGACATCGCCACCACGACCACCACCGCACTGAGACACACTAGTCCTGCTACTAATGCTGATGAGTGGGATGTCATGACTGACACTAACTAGTCTTCTTGAGCTGTTGATGGACTGGGAGCTCTGCTCTCTCCGTAAGCTACTTGTCTGAGCATATGTCCAGAGGTCATTTTTTTTTGAAACAAATATGTCCAGAGGTCATGATCCGATATATATGGTGGTGTTTGGTTCCTGCTCCTAAAATTTAGTCGTTGTCTCATTGAATGTTTGACACATGTATACAGTATTAAATATAGATTAATTATGAAACTAATTGTATAGTTTGCGACTAATTTGCGAGACGAATCTTTTAAGCCTAATTAGTCTATGATTTGACAATGTGGTGCTACAGTAAACATATGCTAATGATGACTTAATTAGACTTACAAAATTCGTCTCGTGGAGTACTGATGGATTATGTAATTTATTTTTTTATTAGTATCCAAACACCTCATACAACATCCTACCGACACATTTCCTAAATTTTAGTTACTGAATTCAAACACCACCTAAAAGTGGAACGGGCGCCTGTCACTTACCGCCGGTGACTCAACTTCAGGGCAACTGCAGAGAAACTGCTGCTGGAGCGTCGTTTGGCCTACTAAACTTTAGTACCTACTAAATGGTTTAATCATTTTTAGTAACTCCAGAGTTACTAAAGAGGACTAAAGACCTTTTAGTCATATTTAGTCATAATATTTGACAAAAAAGTTACTAAAAAGACTAAGATAGTGTTTAGTTCCCAAAATTTTGCAAAATTTTTTTAAGATTTTCCGCCACATCGAATCTTTGGACGCATGCATGAAGCATTAAATATAAATAAAAAATAAAACTAATTACACAGTTTAGACGAAATTCACGAGACGAATCTTTTAAACCTAATTAGACTGTGATTGGACACTAATTACCAAATAACAACGAAATTGCTACAATACCATTTTCCAAAAAAATTCGCTAACTAAACACTACCTAAAAGCTACTAAATTTAATAGCTGCTAGATGAACCAAACATGCCTAATAGATCCACTTTGTGTGTGCCGCCCACGGTTGTTTGCCTGTCAATGTCAGCATCTTTCACATTGTCTGAAACAGACCCTAGTGCAGACTAAGGCATGTTATGGCTCCTAAAATTTCTGTCCTATCGAATTTTAGACATGTGAAGTATTAAATATGGACTAATTGCGAAAATTGCGTTGTCTCGTAGCGAAAGTTTGGTTCTCAAACGGTTTAGTCACTTTTAGTACTAGAGAGGACTAGAACATTTTTAATAGCTTTTAGTCATAGCATTTGATTAAAAAGTTACTAAAATACCTAAAAATATTAAATTTAGTAGCTACTAGTCGAACCAAACATACCCTAGAGTAGAGTGGAGGAGCAATGCTTGCTAAAGCTGACGTTGCAGAATTCCTCCTCAGGTGTCAGACAACTACCCCACGGTAGGCTCCGGCCGAAAGATTTGAAATGTCCCCGGGGTTTAGGGCGGGTCCAGACGATCGAAAATTTCTAGTCAGTATAATATTTTTTGCTCGCACTAAATCAACCAGCAATAATAATCTACGATCGTATACGATCATTTTAACCCTAGCCAAACAGGCTGCAGATCTCTCTAGCAAGATCCTTATGGCGTCTCCATGGACCGAGGGACCTTTGCTCGGCTGGATTTTTTTTATTTTTTAAAATTTTTTTAAAATTATTTTTAAATATAACATTGTTTATTTTTCTTCTTTAAAACTAATATTTTTGGTCATGCCTATTCGTGGGTGTGGTAGGGACGATGACGTGCCAGCGACCAAAATCACTGAATGCTGCGGTAGCAAGAGCTGCCGCGCCGCAGATCTGGATGACGCACTGACGCGGCGTGGAGAAGGGCGCGCCAATGCCTCCGACGGCCACAGGACTGCTAGTCCTGCCGAACACGGCACCGCGCTCACGCAAGCTGACGTTGGTGTACTCTACTGCACTCAGGTAGTGTTTATTTGCTAAAATTTTATAAATTTTTTTTAAGATTCCTCGTCACATTAAATTTTTAGACACATGCATGAATCATTAAATATAAATAAAAAATAAAACTAATTACACAGTTTAGACGAAATTCACGAGACGAATTTTTTAAGTCTAATTAGACTATAATTAGACACTAATTGTCAAATAACAACTAAAATATTACTGTACTATTTTTTAAAAAATTTCGCCAACTAAATAAGGGCTCGGTAGACGGCAGCAGCTAGTCTACTCCTACTCCTACTTAGGCACCGCGCTGCGGACGTGAGTGGTGCAGCACGCAAAGCCGACGACGGTGTACTCTACTGCACTCCGTAGACGGCAGCAGCTAGTCTACTCCTACTCCTACTTGGGCTTGCCACTGTCAGGACGTCACCTGTGGCAGCACCGGTCACGTCTCCATGGTTAACCCTATCGATCATGCACCGTGGTCCACGAGAAATTCCTGGCTTGGGCCTCTCATCTTTTGCCCTTTTGCACGTCTCCATGGTTAACCCTCTCGATCATGCACCGTCGTCAACCACGAGAAATTCCTGGCTTGGGCCTCTCATCTTTTGCCCTTTTGCTGGGTGTTCGTGCCTCTTTTTTACAGGGCACCGAGTGATTGTGGCGCGGTGATTCAGCCCGTGTTTAGTTCCCAACCAAAATCCCAAAAAATGATACAGTACCTATTATATCGAATCTTGCGATATGTGTATGGAGCATTAAATGTATATGAAAAAAAAACTAATTACACAGTTTGGTTGGAAATTACGAGACGAACGTTTTGAGCCTAATTAGTCCATGATTGAACACTAATTACCAAATAAAAACGAAAGTGTTACAGTAGCCCAAATTCCAAACTTCAACGAACTAAACACGCGCTCACCCTCTGCCCAAAAATAAAATTTATCTGTCGCCCAGAAGGCCAGAAATCCCAGAGGGTGGCGTGGCGACTGGCGATGTACACATTTCAAACGGAAAAAGTCTACTCCACCCCCAACTATGGGGTGGTCTACATAACCCCCTCAACTATGAAACGGTCTGATTTACCCCCTAAACTTTTCAAAACTGTCTATTTTACCCTCATACGGTTTTCAGCGGCGGTTTTGATACAGTAACGGCGGGTTTGCTACAGTGACAGGGGTTTTGTCTTTTTTTTTTCTTATTTCCGCTGAATCTTTGAAAAATCATAGTAAATCACAGAAAAATCATAAAATGGAAAATCTAATTTTGTTGGACTCTACATGAGTAGATCTACACAGTGAACATATAATATGGTACACTTTATCACAAAACTTTTACTGTAGATTTATATTAATTAGAAAATCTAATTTTGTCTGTAATTAATTGGAATTTATCTATAACTAAGTTATACATGGTCCAATGAGTACGAAATTTTTACTATAGTTTAAGCATATAATAATTACCTAGCATAAAAATTTCACCACAATTGGACCATAGAAGCTGCAGCTATGAATTATTCTAATTAATTATAGACAAAAATGGATTTTCCAATTAATCTAAAGCTACAGCAAAAACTTTATACTAAAGCGTATTATATTATATGTTCACTGTTTAGATCTACTCATGTGGAGTGCAACAAAATTAGATTTTTCTATTTTATGATTTTTCTGTGATTTACTATGATTTTTCAAAGATTCAGCGGAAATAAGAAAAAAAGACAAAACCCCTGCCACTGTAGCAAAACCGCCGCGGAAAACCGCCTGAGGGTAAAATAGACGATTTTGGAAAGTTCAGGCGGTAAACCAGACCGTTTCATAGTTGAGTGGTTATGTAGACCACCCCCATAGTTGAGGGGTGGAGTAGACTTTTTCCCATTTCAAAGCTTTTGGCTCCGGAGCGAGTTTATTTATTGTATCCTCTGACGCTACGGTCCCGGCGGTGCATCAGCATGCGATGGGATGCAGTGCATTTGTTTGCGAACTAGATTTTTTTTTAAATTTTAATATTTTTTATACTAATTTTGAATCTAGCATTGCTGTTTTTTTTTCAAAACTAACATTTTTTGTCGTGTCTATTGCCATGATGGGGCGAAATACCTGTACCGCGCCATGCATGGTGGCGCGACGGGTGGCTGACATGGCGACGACTGAAGAGGCTGACATGGCAGGGCCTACCGCGCCACTGATCTTGTCGCGGCAGTGCCGCGCACTGATCCGTGGCGCGGCAGAGCCAAATAAAAGTCTCGTGGCCAGTCCTGCCTGCCCGAGCAGCAAGGCCGCTTGCCCTCTCCCGCCCGCGCCCGACGGACTCTGCGAGCTCCTCCACTTGCCATCACTCTGTCTCTTTCGTGCATTTAACCTTCATATACAACCGTTTTTACATATCACGTGGTCCTCAACTCCTGGTCCGAAAGAGTGACGGTGTACAACATATGGTGTACTCTACTGCACTCAGTAGACGGCAGCAGCTAGTCTACTCCTACTCCTAGGCCATGTTTAGATTGCAAAAAATTGCAACCCGATGAATAGTAGCACTTTCGTCTTATTTGGTAAATATTGTCCAATCGTGGACCAACTAAGCTCAAAAGATTCATCTCGTGATTTCCAACTAAACTGTGCAATTAGTTATTTTTTTACCCATATTTAATGCTCCATGCAAGCGGCTAAAAATTGATGTGATAGAGAGAGAGTGAAAAAACTTGGAATTTGGAGGTGATCTAAACAAGGCCCTACTTGGACTTGCCGCTGCCAGGACGTGACCTGTGGCTGCACCGGTCACGTCTCCATGGTTAACGCTAATTATTAATTAATTAACCCGCTCGATCATGCACCGTGGTCAACCACGAGAAATTCCTGGCTTGGGCCTCTCATCTTTTGCCCTTTTGCACGTCTCCATGGTTAACCCTCTCGATCATGCACCGTCGTCAATAAGGCTGGATAACGAGCCGACTCGATTCGTTTCGCCTCAGCTCGTTATAGCTCGTTAAGATAACGAGCTAGCTCGGCTCGGCTTGTTATCCTAACGAGTTAGAAAGCCAGCTCAGTTCGGCTCGTTAAAAGCTCGAGCAGGCTCGTTAAGCTCGCGAGACAGGTATAAAAAATATACAAAATATAATATTTGCATTTATCTAAAGTTTGAGAATAATAATAATACAAAAGAAATGCATTTAGACCAGTTACCAGTCAATTTATAGGATCTAGACCAGTTACCAGTCAATTGTAAAGTGCAAGACATGAAGTAATACAAAAACTAATATAAATTTTGATACTTTTTTTTCTAAAAGCTTAGCTTGTTTAGCTCGCGAGCTGGCTCAAGTTGGCGCATTATAACTAACGAGCTAAAATCTTTGCTCGGCTCGGCTTGTTATCATAACAAACCGAGCCGAGTCGAGCCAGCCACGATCCGAGCGAGCTAACGAGGTCGTCCAGCCTTAGGCCATGTTTAGTTACGCCGGGAACGGCGCCGCCAAATTTTCATGTTACTGTAGCACACTGTAGCATTTTGTTCGTCTTTGGTAATAATTGTCCAATCGTTGACTAATTAGGCTCAAAACGTTCGTCTCGCAAAGTACAACCAAACTGTGTAATTAGTTTTTGATTTCGTCAACATTTAGTACTCTATGCATGTACCGTAAGTTTGATGTGAAAGAAAATCTTCTTTTTGCATAGTGCCAAAGTTTAGATTTGGTGGGAACCAACCACGAGAAATTCCTGGCTTGGACATGTCATCTTTTACCCTTTTGCTGGGTGTTCGTGCCTCTTTTTTACAGGGCACCCAGTGATTGTGACGCCTGCAGGGGACAGCCAGTGGTGATTCACCCTCTGCCCAAAAATAAAATTTATCTGTCGCCCAGAAGGCCAGAAATCCCAGAGGCTGGCGTGGCAACTGGCGATGCACACGTTTCAAAGCTTTTGGCTCCAGAGCGAGTTTATTTATTGTATCCTCTGACGCTGCGGTCCATCAGCATACCGTGGGATGCAGTGCATTTGTTTGCGAACTAGATTTTTTTATAATTTTAATATTTTTAAACTAATTTTTAATCAAGCACTGCTGTTTTTTTTTTTTCAAAACTAACACTTTTGATCCCACCTATTGACATGGCGCGGCGAAATATCTATACCACGTGATGCATGGTGGAGCGGCGGATGACTGACGTGGCGACGACCGAAGAGGCTGAGCGGCTGACATGGTAGGGCCTGCCGCGCCACTTATTTTGGCGCGGCAGTGCCGCGTCCTGATCTGTGGCGCGGCAGAGACTAATAAAAGCCCTGCGGCTAGTCATGCCTGCCCGAGCAGCAAGGCCAAGGCCGCTTGCCCGCTCCCGCTCGCGCCCGGCGAACTCTACGAGCTTCTCCACTTACCATCACTCTGTCTCTTTCGTGCATTTAACCTCCACGTACAATCGTTTTTGCATATCACGTGATACCTCAACTCCTGGTCCGAATGAGTGACGGTGTACAACATATGGTGATACACAACATACACGTGGACGCAGTAGCAGCGATGACATGACAACGACCAAGACCGCTGAACGATGACGTGACCAAGGCCTTGTTTAGATGCAAAAATTTTTGCAAAATGGCTACTGTAGCGTTTTCGTTGTTATTTGGCAAATAGTATCCAATCATAGTCTAATTAAACTTAAAAGATTCGTCCCGTGGATTTTGTCTAAACTGTGTAATTAGTTTTATTTTTTATTTATATTTAATGCTTCATGCATGCGTCCAAGGATTCGATGTGACGGGGAATGTGAAAAATTTTGCAAAATTTTTGGGTAACTAAACTGGGCCCAAAACTACCGCGCCGAGGATCTGGACGTGAAACTGAAGCGGCTTGGAGAATGACGCGGCAACGCTCCCGCCGGCCACATGACCATTATTGCTAGTACTGCAGAACACGGCACCGCGCTGCGGACGTGAGTGGTGTAGCAGGCAGCAGTCAGCGGTCAGCAGCAGCACAGGTGAGGTTGCGGAACGTACACGCAAGCTGACGACGATGTAATCTACTGCACTCAGTAGACGGCAGCAGCTAGTCTACTCCTGCTCCTACTTAGGCTTGCCGATGCCAGGATGTGATCTGTGGCTGCACCGGTCACGATGTTTATTTTCAACCCAAAATCCAAAAAAGTACTACATTAGCCATCACATCGAATGTTTGCGGCCCGTACATGAAGCATTAAATGTAGACGAAAAAAAACTAATTGCACAGTTTGAGGAGAAATTACGAGCCGAATGTTTTGAGCCTAATTAGTTCATGTTTGAACACTAATTGCCAAATAAAAGCGAAAGTGCTACAGTAACCCAGACTCCAAACTTCCCTCCACTAAACAAGGGCTAATTATTAATTAATTAACCCGCTCGATCATGCACCGTCGTCAACCACGAGAAATTCCTGGCTTCGGCCTCTCATCTTTTGCCCTTTTGCTTTGCTGGGTGTTCGTGCCTCTTTTTTAGGGGTCCTTTGGATCACGGGTGAAACGCTGGCAAAACGAAGGAATCGAATCCATATGATTTGATGACGTCAGCGCTTGTTTGGGAACGCATAGGTGAAACGCAGGAATCACGCAGGAATCGAATCCATAGGATTTCGTCACTCACAACGACACGGGAACGAAAACATCTGCTCCCAGCTCTTGTTTTCACGAAGACCGAGGCAACAGTGGCGTCCCCCTTATAAAAAAACGTCCCCGTCCCCCACGGTGAGGCGCTGGTCCTCGTCGTCGTCCCCGTCCGCCGCGGTGAGGCGCTAGAGGCACCCCAGCGCCAGCTCCTGCGCCCGCGTCGTCCGAGCACGGTGCCAAAGGAAAGGAGTGATTCCTCTGGAACTCCACTTGCTTTCCTTTCCTACGCTTAGCGATTCCTATTGTTTTCCTTCGATCTCCCCGTGAGCCAAAGAGGCCTTTACAGGGCACCGAGTGATTATGGCGCCTGCAGGGGACAGCCAGTGGTGATTCAACCTCTGCCCAAAAATAAAATTTATCTGTCACCCAGAAGGCCAGAAATCCCAGAGGGTGGCGTGGCGACTGGCGATGCACATTTCAAAGCTTTTGGCTCCCGAGCGAGTTTATTTATTGTATCCTCTGACGCTGCGGTCCCGGCGGTGCATCAGCGTGCGATGGAATGCTGCGCATTTGTTTGCGAACTAGATTTTTTTTAATTTTAATATTTTTGTAAACTAATTTTGAATCTAATACTGACTTTTTTTTTCAAAACTAACACTTCTGGCCGCGCCTATTGTCATTGCGTGACGAAATGCATGTACCGCGCCATACATGGTGGCGCGGCGGATGGCTGACGTGGCGACGACCGGAGAGGCTGACCGGCTGACATGGCAGGGCCTGCCGCGCCACCGATCTTGGCGTGGCAGTGCCGCGCCCTGATCCGTGGCACGGCAGAGCCAAATAAAAGCCCCGCGGCCAGTCCCGCCTGCCCGAGCAGCAAGGTCGCTTGCCCGCTCCCGCCCGCGCCTGGCGGATTCTATGAGCTCCTCCACTTGCCATCACTCTGTCTCTTTCGTGCATTTAACCTCCACATACAACCGTTTTTGCATATCACGTGGTACCTCAACTCCTGGTCCGAATGAGTGACGGTGTACGGCCTATGGTGATACACAACATGGTCCTGAAGAAAGAGCTTCATCTCTGACATTGTATTGAATATCATCCCCTATCTAAGGGTTTCTTTCTCATGGTCATATAATGATTTTCTACACATCTGAAGACCGGTGTCACAAACTGCCATATCGGTCATGTTGACATCCTATAGTTCGGAATGCCCCTGAAAGGTACGTTCATCCACCTTAGTTGCTCAAGCTCAATCGCTGTGTAAGGTGGTGGTGGAACGTACTGTGAAGCGCCTCCTATTCTACCTCATGAATCATATGAGGTACCACCCTCTGGCAAATCTATGACTAGTCTATCCTGAGCCGGCATAGCATGAAGTACCTCAGTTGGTACTGATAATGGCATAGCATGAACCGATACTGGCATGGCATCAACCGGTGTTGGCATAGCATCTGTACCTCCTTAGTCATCATCAGAATCATCTGAATCACTGCTAACAACATCACCGATCATGTCCTCCTCCTCCTCTTACCGTTCGAACTCATTCACATCGAAGTCATTGCTTATACAGCCTACTACAGTTGAATGAAACGGCTCCTGCATCAACTGACCGTCTAAATCCATGTTATCTTGAGTTGCTTCTTCTTCGACCCCTAATTCTGGTTCATTGCATCCAAAACCATTAATGGACGGACCATCCTGAACACCCTGCATCCTGTACCTATTCTCCACCACCACCTCAGCCATGGGCACATTGGAACATTGGAGCACCCTATTATAGCGAGACCAGTGAGCAGGGTCGCGTAAGGGCATGAGGACATAGTGTGCCCTAGTATTCCCAGTATCAAACCTCCCCTTCAGTGTGAAATCATCGCCAAACTTTGTATTAAAACAGACACAAAGGTCGTTGAAGATAGGATGTTGATCAAACCATTCTAATTCTTCTTTCATATCCTCAAACATATCATCTTCTCTCCTAACACTTTCTCCGTATAAAACTCTAACACAACAATTCATCTACAAAAGCATTTCAAGAAACTCCATCAAGTCATTGAAATCGTCGTACGTAATTTCCATAGTAATATTAATACCTATTCTAACTATAAGTATACTAACTAATCTAATATTAACATCTATACAAGGTGTCGGTGTTTCGAACAAAAAACAACTAGTAAATTTATAATTGTTGCACGTTAGGCTTGGATGGTGCACTAAAGAACACAAGATTTATACTGTTTCGAACAGAATGTCCCTACGTCCAGTTTGCTGCTGCTCGTGTTATTAGTACCAAAAAGGGTTCTTAGTAGGGCGTACAAACGGTCGAGAGAGGGACAGGTCCCAAGTCTCTAATGGAAGGGTCGAAAGGATGCCAAGAGCTTGGTTACTGCTTGGCTGTATGCTGCGTGCGGAATCGGTTCGTCTTTGTTTTGCGTATCCAAAACGATCCGTCTCTTTAGTGGGTCTCCCTGCCCTCCCTTTTTATAGATAAAGGGGGCAGGGGTTATAGATGGGAGAAAGAGGAAAAAACCAAAGGTAGAGAAGGTCCTTCGAAGGAGTCGGGTCTTCCTTTTCCCCTGTGCCTGCCCTGCTAACATGACAGACCGTATCAGAGATGGCGTGTTCGCTGATCCTTATAGGGCCATGCCCCGTCATCTTTCATCAAGTGGGTGCGTCCCATCCTACATCGGCGGATGGTGCGGCGTGCCAGAGAGCCAAGCTGTGACCCTGCGGGGAGTAGACGGGGAAGTGACCATAGTGGTTGTCGTATGCTTGTGTTAGTATCGTAGATGATGTGAGCTCTGTCTTAGATCGTAGTGGTTGTTGTATGCTTGTGTTAGTATCCGCGTCCGAGGGTTGATGGTGGCGCCTACAACACTGTGGGACAAAAGTCAGCACCTACAACACTGTTCGGGCTCTGTCAGGTCGAAAAGGGCCTAAAGCGTCCGTCCCGTCGTATCCTGACAGTACCTTCCTGTAGGTATGTAGGGCATGGTCCTCGGTACAACGGTTGACTCGAATGTCCGGTCGTACCCTGTGCTCGTCTTTATGAAGGAGCAGGGTGCAGTCGTCGGGCGAGGCGCAGCCTGCCGTCAGACATCGGGTGAGGCAGGGCCTGCCCTCAGCCGTCGGGCGAGGCTTAGTCGACCCTCAGACATCGGGCGAGGCGGAGCCTGCCCTCGGACGTCGGGTGAGGCGAAGCCAGCCTTCGGACGTCGGGCGGGGCGGAGCCAGTCCTCGGGAGTCGGGCGAGGCGGAGCCTGCCCTCGGGGGTTGGGCAAGGCAGAACCAATCTTTCGTCGTTCGGACAAGAAGCGTAGTAACGTTCTTGTCTGATCGCAAGCGTCAATGTTCGATGGTTATTAGTTCCACCTCATTGGGTACCCTGATATTAGGTCCCCGACAATAGCTTCTGAGCCCCCGGGTGATTCGAACAGAATCACTCGGGGGTGATTTGTCTTGCTAGAGGGTGCACGCGAGCGCACCCGACGGATATAGCCCCTGAGCCCCCGGGTGATTCGGATAGAATCGCACGGGGGGTATTTTGATTCGCTAGAGGGTGCGCGCGAGCGCACCTGTCGGGTGTAGCCCCCGAGCCCCCAAGTGATTTGGATAGAATCACCCTTGGGGTAATTTCGGACCCTTCGCGGGTATGGCTGTGAGATTTGGTTATTGTCAACTAGACAGTTTAAAGTAAACCCTGGTATCCCGTTCGTGGGGATTCGTCTAGGGTTAACCCGGTTGGGACTTGATTGCGCATCGAGGTTCCCTTGAGGCTTGTGTGCCTGAGTTCTATCTAATCGTGGGCCCATCCCTCGTTGGGATGGTCATCGAGACTGTTGGGCCGGCCCTTGAACTCCTAGGCCAAGGGAGGCTGGAGAAAATCCTTTTTGACCTGTATCCCCTCCATGGGAAAAGAGTCCTGGTCTGCCTAGGGATGGCAAAACGTTCGGCGCGATTTTGGTGGGAAAGGATAGGGATCGCGGGCGCATATCCCACGACGTGATGTGGCGGTGTATCGTGGTAGGCTCGAAGACCTAGGCAGGTGATTTCCCTTCTCGCATCCGTCGCCTCTATAAAACCGAAGGGTTCGCCCCCAGGGTTCTGTACTCTGCCTCTTCGCCTTCGCATCGACAACCTCCGCCGCCAATCGCCTGAGCTTCCCGCACTCCCATTGCAGCCACCGTCAAGCCCATATCCGCATCGCAACTGTCGTTAAACTCGCATCCACCCCCTCCCAATCGTTTTAATGGAGCCGTGGTGCAAATCCAACATCACCCCTCAGCGCTTGGAGGGCCTCATTCACCGTGGCCTCCTTCATCCGCTAACCCCCGCCGAGGAGTGGTGGCTTCCTAGCAATGAGTACGAGTCATCGCCGCCCGAAGGGTATGTCGTGTCCTTTGCTCACTTCCACAAGCGGGGATTCACCATACCTGCTCACAAGTTCCTTTGAGGGCTGCTGGATTACTACCAGGTGGAGTTGCAGCACCTTACTCCCAATGGGGGTCCAGCACATTGCGGCATTTGTCGCCCTGTGTGAGGGGTTCCTAGGGATTAGTCCCCACTTCAACCTGTGGTGGTATCTCTTCGCCGTCAATCTATCGAAGAAGCAGGATGGGAAGCAAGAGCTGAGCGTGTCGACGGGATGTGCCAGCGTTCATCTTCGCAACAACCGGGTAAATGAATACATGTCGATGCGTTTGTCGACCTCCAACAAGGGGTGGCATTTGCTTTGGTTTTACGTCAAGGACGACGTTGCCGCCCCCTTGCCAGTGTTCTCTGGGCACATCATCGAAGAGGTCCCGGGGTTGTGGAAGTGGGGTGTCCCAAACAAAAACAAGAAGAGGATCAAGGACCATCTTGCCGCCCTCCAAATTCTGAAGGAGAGGGGCGTGAAGGGATCGGGGATCATCGGCGCCTACCATACGCGGAGGGTGGCGCCTATGATGAGCCGCGCGCTTCCCCTGTACCTGATGGCACCCGGGGCGTCGCTCGAAGGGACGATGCTTGTCGATGAAGCGCTCCCCCCACTGAAGTGGCGCAACACATCAAGGAGGTGATGGAGCCTACAAAGGACAACATCGGTGTTGTCCTTGATTTCATGTATCCGGTGCCGGGGCATCCTGCAATGAGGCCAGAACTAGGGTTCATCGATTTTGTAAGTTCTTTTCCCCCGTGTCTCCTTTTTTCTTGAATTCCCATCCCCTTGATGCTGACCTCGGTATAGCGGGACCAGCCGTAGAGACTCGTCCTCGAGGATAGCCTGGCTCCACTACCGAAGGACCGGATCCTGGTGACAATGAATTGCACCGTGGCCAAGTGGGATAGGAAGACGAGGGAGCTCAAGAAGAAGAAGATGCTACGGAAGCAACAAGCATGGGAGCGAGGAGAGGAGATAGGCAGTGATGACGACGACGGCGAGGAGTTCGATGAGGTAGTTGCCGATGTGTAGTGGGATGTCCTAGAGGGCGAGGATTCGCTGACAGACACCCGCTTGCCCACGCAGGGACCCTTCCCGTTCCATGCGGAGGGAAGTGAGTCCGTGTGGCCAGTGGAGACGGTCCAAACAATCGACCCACCCTCAGGACTAGTGGGAGCGGGCGGATCAGCCGCCACTCCCAGGGTGCCATGGGAGGACCGATGGATGGGGGGAGGTGGATCTACCGCCACGCCCCACGAGCTGATGGAGGCGGGCGGATTTGCCACCGTGCCCGATGTACCGACAAAGAGGGGTGGCTCCACCGTCGTGCCCTCGGAGACAAGGGAGATGAGCCCCCCAGCCCGGGAGCAGGGGGCAGACTCGAAGCGGCCCCGCCCAGACGAGTTGGAGCAGGAATCTAGGGGTTCATCCCCAAAAGTTCCTACCGCCTAACTACGCCAGCGTAAGTCACCGATTCCTCTGTTTTTCCTGTTCTTCTATTTTGTAGTGTGACCTTATGCCTTTTAACTCCTGCAGAATCTTGCGATGGGGCCGTTCTTTAGCGCTGGCGCCCAAGAATAGCGTCGTTCTTCAGGTGGAATGGACGTCGTCGTCCGACGTCGCTCCTGTTTCAAGCAGGAGCGGTGCCGATGTTGCGGCCTCATCGGCCAGTCAGGCACCACCCACGGTGGCACCTGCGCCCTTGGTGGGTCAAGCAGGCGCTGGGGCTAAAGAATTGCCTTCGGGGGTCGCCGAGCAGACGATGGCGGAGGTGACTCCACCGCCTACGTTGGAGCGGATGGAGCCGCCAATTGCGCCTATGGTGCCTTTTGTGGTGGGCGCGGCATCGCAAGCAGAGGCCCCGGCATCGCAAGCGGGGGTGGTCGCGACTGTGACAAGCCAGGCGCAGCCGGATGCAGCCGCGGTCATGTCCGACGAAGCGGCACAATCCATGCCATCGGCGGCCTAGGCGTCATAGCGATGGTGGAGTGGATCAGCGAGGGGTCACCCACGCGGAGTGAGCCGCCGCTCCAGTGGATGGCTCCACAGGACCCGACATCGACTTTCCTCTTGCTCGACGATTCTACCGAGAGCATGGAGCGGGAGAGTCTCGACATTGGGTTCTCGGCCATGATGGATTCCTTGAGCCAGGCTAGGGGCATCCTACGTGACATCATCATTCCCACTAGCCAGGTATCCGCTTGATCTTCCCTCTCGCTTTCATCTTTTCTTCATGTATTCTTGTATTTTCGTATTTTTGATACTGGTCTTCTTTTTAGTCCCTTACCGCTCGTAGCTGGGAGAAATCCTGGTTCCTCCATGAGCATAAGGTGGAATGGGACCGCCTCACCGAGGAGGCCTGGCTGCATGGACATGTGAGCGCCTAGCTTGCTGCCGCCCAATAGCGGGAAGCCGAGGCACGTCAGGACGCAGAGGAGATCCATGGGATGTTCTAGGATCTATCGGCGAGGGTGCAACAGGATGAGGAGGCAGCCACCAGGGTCCAAAAGGAGTGGGACGAGCTGCTCCAGAAGGATGTCGAGGCCGTCGAGTGGGCCATCGACCTCCTATCTGAGCTAGAGACGGAGCAGGATCTCAAGCCGAGAGCCGAGGAAAGTTCCACGGCCCTACAGTAGAGGGTGAATCAGGACGCCGAGGAGATCGGCCGGCTATGCAGGGAGCGAGACAAGCTACACCAAACTGTAGAAAGACTTCGTTCGAAGCACGGCACGGTCCGCGGGGAGCACGGCTAGGCCATCCGAGAGCACGACGAGGCGCGTCAGGTGGTCAACTCCCTCTGGACGGATCTTGGAACCATGGTGACCCAAAGGCTAGAGGCTGAGAGCATTTCTGCTAGGCCTGGCATGGAGCTCGCCAAGGCGCGGGGGATTGTTCAGGTCGAGAGTGATGAGCATGATCTCCTACGCGCTGCTGTTGGGGTGGTTTTTGATGACCTGGGGGTGGTGCGGCCAGAGGAAACCAGCTCACTTGCAGCCTGTGCCGTGGGTATCACGGTGCGGGTGCGCCAGCTTGAGGAGGACGACTTTCACACCAGGATCACCCAAGCCTTTGCCGTTGCCCGCTCTCATTATGATCGAGAAATCAACCTGGAGGCAATGAGCCTTGGCTTCGTGCCTGGCTACGCAAACTCTAAGTTGGATGAGATTGAGAAGGCGGTGACTCCTATTGCGCGGAACCTAGCGGACTGGCTGAAAGACATAGTTCTCCCTCCGAGGAAGTAGTTAGTCGAATAAGTTTGATAAACATTTATCTGTAATATGTGGACAAGTGTTGGTGCTTTTCGTGTCCAAAAATAGTTTTGTAATTTCATTTCATAATTTTGTTTCGTTCGTTTGATCTTACTTTCTTCCCTTTTGCATTCGAGAGAAAAGGTTTATGCGATCCGACCCTTCCGTTCGTTACAACTATAGGGCCCGAGGTGTATAAGGGGAAGTTTTGATTATGCTGGTGAGCGGAGATACCATAGCCGTCGGGGCGTAGGCTTCTTGCAGTCTTACCGGGCATGCTCATTTACTTGTTCCCACAAACCTTGTCGCTAACCTTAACGCAAGGAAGAGGTCTGATGCGACGACTATTTCAAAAAAATAAGGGAAGGTATTTATACCTTTATCAGCCCTCGAGTGAGATCCGACCCCTTGCGGTCGCTGGGGTCGGATGTTACTGGAGACCGAAGCAAGGGTAGCAAACTTACTCTTGTATTCACACGTACCCCTTACTTAGGATTTTGATGATCGTTCCATGACCGTGCGTTTGGTCTCATTGCTGGCCTGGACTTCCCCGTGCCCCCGCGCGTGGTGGGGATTCGGTCAAGGGTTGGCTCGTTTTGTGATTATCGCCCCGTCTATGGTTTCCACAACTGGAGGGGTGGAGGCGTCGTCTCTTGCCTCAATGGCTCGAGTGACGTGTGCGATGAGCTCGCTAGCGGGGATATTCGAACGGAATCCGATCCCATTGCTTTGCAACAGGGTCGGCAAAGCCCTCGGGTGGCATTTCGTTGCTCCTTGACCTGCCTTCCAATAGATTCCCCCTCAATGGGGATTCTATAGGCTCAGAAAGAGGTTGGATTGAACTAGAAGGATTGAGATGACCCTATCCACCTCAATGCGGGTTGGGCAAAGGCTGCTGAGGCTCATCTGCATTTTCCCCCTGGCTCTTGTCTGATGCGAGGTGGCCTCGGACCCTTCGTGGGCCAACCTTCGAACCTCTGTCTCTCGATCTCGGATCGAGTGACTCAAACCCCTGAGCCCCTTGGTGTCTGATAGGGGGTCGGTCGTGTTTTGCGCGTGACCCCATCCTCGGTTTTTGCAATCGGAGGGGCTGAGTTAACGACACTTGCCTCGACGACTCGAGTGTCGTGCTCAATGAGATCGCTAACGGGCATGTTCATGTGGGATCCGGGTCCGTCATTAGCTAACGGGGTCGGCAGAGCCCTTATGTGGCATCCCACTACTTCTTAACCCACCTCCCAATAGATGCCCGAGCCGTTCGATAGGCTAAGGTGGCCCATTGGCCTCTCCTCGATGGAGATTCTATGGGTTTGGCTCGAGGTTAGAATCGAACGAGAAAGGTTGAGATGTTCCTGTCCGCTTCTGAGCGGGGTCGAGTAAGGCCACTGGGGCTCCTCTCAGTTTTTATCCCCTGGCTCTGTTTGACGCGAGGCGGCCTTGAGCCCTTTGTGGGTCAGCCTTCGAACCTCGGTCAGTTGCCGCACATATCGAATGAGGTGGGTGCCGCTTCGTGGCACGACATGAAGCATTGAGATGCGACGATCGCATATACAATGTTTGGATGTATGGGTTTAATGTACGATTTAATTGAAATGAGAGCGAGGGTCAGTAGTGTTACCTTAGCAGTATGAGTGATGAGAGGCTCTTACCAGACATGCTTGTGCGGGGTTCGAGTCCAACATTCGCGATGGGGTCGGCGTGACCTGCACGAGCAGCACAATTTTTCATTTCTGTCTCTCGATGGCGATTCGAGCCGTTTGATTGACTTTAAGCGACCTGATAGCTTCTCCTTGAAGGAGATTCTGCAGGCAGACCCCTCCGAACCCTTCTCAAGAAGGAGGATGCAAAAGCTTGGGGTACGGGGAACTGTGAATTCAATTATGCTGGTGAACAAAAACACCGTAGCCGCCGGGGCATAGGGTCTAGCGGTTCGTCCAGTTTTATTCAAAGTTTTACACCCGCACCCTGTGTCTCTGGTTTTTTAACATAAGGAGGGGTCAGGCGATGAGGATGTCTAAACAAGTAGACACTCTCTACAACCCCTGAGCGATGTCCGTGCCCCTGCCATTGCTAGGGTCGGAAGCTCGGTAATGAAATTAGCATGCAAAGTAAGTGAACAGAGGTGCTTATCTTTCAACGGTCGTTCGTTCATCATTTTACCTGGGCCGTCCGATCGACCCAAGAGGCCCATTGGGCCACCCTAGATGGGGGTTCCGTCGTTGGGTCGTTTCATGGTCCTGCCTGGGTTAGCGGAGAGTCGCCTGCATGCGGGTGCGCCCTAATTCTCGCGCCCAACGCACGGTAGTGGTGGGCCATGCCCAGGCAGCGTCCTGTTTGACCGGGCAATGTCTCGTCGACCAGAGCACATCCCGTCGGTCTAGGCGCGTCCCCTTGGATTCCCGTCAGCATCGATTTCCCATCTGCATTGAATGGGGGAATAAAGAGAGTTTTTCATCCCAACCTTTCACCTTTCCGTAGCTGCTGCGCTTCTTCCTTCAATAGGGGGGGAGGTGAGCTCTCGTCCCATTCCTTCGCCTGTTCCTGAGCCGCTACCTCTCCTCCTTTCTCCTTCTCGCTGAGCACGTTAGTATGTCGCGGCGATTCCTAAGTGAGAGAGGGTAATGCGAGGGGGAGGAGAACTCACAGATCCATTCATGAATCCAGAGTGCGATGTCGAGCTAGAGGTCATCCAACATAGATGAGATGGTATCGGCCGCCTTCGCCAAGAAGGGGCCGCCTCCATCGAAGGAGGGAGTGCACTATAGGGTGCTGAGCGTTGTCGGCTTTGCTGTCGTTCGTGGTGGTCTTTCTTCGGCGGGAAACGCCCCCCGCCGAGACGCCGTTGTCAGGGCTATGGCTGATCATGGTGGCGTAGTCCCTGGACACCCCGGCGTAGGTGCCGTTCTCAGGGTTACGGCTGATCACGATGGTGTAGTCCCTGGACGCCCCGATGTAGGTGCCGTTGTCAGGGTTGCGGATGATCACGATGGCGTAGTCCCTAGATGCCTCGGTGAGGGCACCATAGTCGCCGACATGGTGCTCAACGTTGCAGATGACGGCGCCCTCGAGGATCCCGCGGAGCGGTAGGACGTCACCAATGGAGAGCGTGGCACGACGACCATAGTAGTGCTCATAGTAGGACTGGTCAGAAACTGTAATTGAATAAGTTGTGGGGGAGCCCTCGAGTGAACGTTCTTTTGTATTTATGAATACATTAGTCCTTTTTGTGATGAAGTCACTTTGTAAGCGATGAATTTGTGAAAAAAATGAACAAGTTTTCAACTTTTGTTACGACAAAAAACTTGGAGTGCGAGCGAATCAATTCTGATCATGCTGGTGAGCAAGGAGGCCATAACCACTAGGGCGTGGGTTTCCCACAGTCCTACCAATTATACTCAGATTTTGTTCCCGAAATCCTAGCCCTTAGGACTTGCCATGAGAAAGGAGGGAAAACTCAGAGAATGTTTGCAAAGATAACACAGAGAGTGTTTATGAGATAAACGTACTTATATCAGCCCCCGAGTGAGGTCCGACCCCTCGCAATTTGCAGGGGTCGGATGTCACTAAAGATCGGGGATTTTTTTAAGACAAAAACTGATAAGAAAAAGTGTGCGTTTATTTCAGGGTAAAAATGACATAGCTGCTCGATGTTCCAGGTGTTGGTGAAGACCTCGCCGTCGATGGGTTTCAACTTGTAGGCGCCTGGCCGAAGTACTTCGACAATGACGTATGGCCCTTCCCAGGGTGGGGAGAGCTTGTGATGGTCCTTGTTGCTCTGCACGAGGCGGAGAACCAGGTCCCCGACATTAAAGGCAAACGGAGGAGGGCGATGTCACGAGCTTCATCTAGCTGGTCCATGGCATCTTGGTGGGATGCCTCGGCTCCCTGTTCATCGTATGCTCTGATTCTTGGCGCTCCATAGTCGAGGTCGGTTGGGAGGACAGCCTTAGAACTCTAGACCATGAAGAAAGGCGTGTAGCCGGTGGCCCGGCTGGGAGTTGTCCTCAGTCTCTAGAGCACCGCTGGGAGCTCAGCGACCCAGGGTGCACTGAACTTGTTCAACCGGTTGAAGATTCTGGGCTTAAGGCCCTGTAGGAGCATGCCGTTTGCGCGCTCGACCTGCCCGTTCGTTCGGGGGTGCGCGATGATGGCCCAATCGACCTGGATGTGTTGTTCATCGTAGAATCGAATAAATTTTCTACCAGTGAACTGTGTGCCATTGTTTGTGATGATGGAGTTTGGTACTCCAAAGCGATGGATGATGTCGAGGAAGAATAGCATGGCTTGCTCGGATTTGATCACGGAGATCGGCCAGGCTTCGATCCATTTTGTGAATTTGTCTACGGTGACAAGCAAGTGGGTGTAACCCCCGGGTGCCTTCTTGAGAGCCCCAACTAGATCGAGCCCCCATACCGCGAAGGGCCACGTGATGGGGATTATTTGGAGTGCCTGGCTCGGGAGGTGAGTTTGCCAAGCATAGTACTGGCACCATTCGCAGGTGCGTACGATCTGCTTGGCATCGGCTACTGCAGTGGGCTAGTAGAAGCCCTGTCGGAATGCGTTCCCAACCAAGGTTCTAGGCACGGCGTGGTGACCGCAGACCCCACCGTGGATATCACTCAGCAGAAGCTTCCCCTGTTCAAGGGGGATACAGAGCTGTAGGATCCCAGTGTGGCTTCGTTTGTAGAGTTTGCCCTCTACTAGAACGAAGGACTTAGCGCGACTGGCGAGCCGTCGAGCTTCCGTCTTGTCCATCGGCAGCGTGTCACGGAGGAGGTAGTTGAGGTAGAGTGCTCTCTAGTCGTCTATAGAGTCAGGCTCTATCGCTGGATCCTCTTCAAGCTCCATGACCTCGGGGCCAGACGGAGCTGCTGGTCGGTTAGCCCCCAGGGCCGGATCAGGCGGGCCATCGTCGGCCCGTTCTGACCCTTCGTAGTGCACTGAGTGCTTATGTTGGTCGCTAGCGAAGACACCCACTAGTACTGGCTCTCGACCGGATGCCGCTTTTGCAAGCGCATTGGCTGCCTTGTTGAGGTGCCTTGGGATGTGATTGAGTTCAAGGCCATCGAATTTGTCCTCCAGTCGTTGGACCTCTTGGCAGTACGCAACCATTTTGGCATCGTGGCAGCTTGACTCCTTCATGACTTGGTTGACGACCAGCTAGGAGTCACCCCGGATGTCGAGGCGTCGGATGCCCAACTCGATGGCAATTTGTAGGCTGTTGATGAGCGCTTCATACTCAGCCACATTATTTGATGAGGGGAAATGGAGCCGAACCATGTACCTCATGCGGACCCCGAGGGGTGATACAAAGACCAACCCTACGCCGGCGCCCTTCTTCATCAGCGATCCATCGAAGTACATCATCTAGTAATCTTGATCGACGACCGCTGGTGGCGTCTAGACCTCGGTCCATTCCGCGATGAAGTCAGCCAACACTTGGGACTTGATCGCCGTTCTGGAGGCATATGTGATGCCTTGATCCATCAACTCGAGTGCCCACTTCATGGTTCTTCCCATGGCGTCCTGGCTCTGGCTCTGGATGACCTCGCCGAGGGGGAATGACATCACGACCATCATGGGGTGTGACTTGAAGTAGTGGCGTAGCTTCCTCTTGGTGATGAGGACGGTGTATAGGAGCACTACAAAAAAATTGGTTTGTATGACATAAGCACACTGTCATGGTAATTACAAAATTGGTCATAAAAAGTGTCTTATGACAAAAAAAAAGCAGCGTCATGCCAGTCGTCATATAATGGCCATCACATAATGTACCTTGTGACGATAATATTGAGAACCGTCACAAATTGTTATGACCTTTTGTGATGTTTGTGTCTTTTCGTCACATATTGTTATATTTTATGACGACTGTAACTGTCACATATTGGTCGGTCAATGCGTCACCTAATGTACGAAACGTCATAAATGGTACGTGCGAGGATAGTCTGAGATAAGTTTTTTTTACGACACGGAAACATCATATATAAGTATGTGGATTTTGTGATGCCTAAATTTTGTCTTGTTTTGTATGGTAGTTAGAGACATTTTGAGACGACTGTATGGCGTCACAAATTGTCCTCTCATTCATGACGAGCATGGCAGCCATATTTAGTGACGACACACTGATCTTTCATCACAGCTCATAAAAGCATAATACACATACATATAAGCCAAGCCATCATCCACAACATTCTCATCACAAATCATAAATCATGCACAATTCAGTCAAGCCATCATGCATACACATAAATTCAAGACCAGAAGACAGTGGTTCAACATGTTCCAGCACACTCGTTCCACCATATAGTTCTAGGTTCCATCAGGCATGTTCCACCACAAGAGGTTCAAAGATACAGAGGTTCCATCACAAAGGTTCAAACATACAAACAGATTGCACATAGTTCTGACAAAGTTCCAACCACAGAGTAAGTTCTAGCAAGGTAGCAAAAACTTAGGCAAAGGCATCATCCTCAGACACTGCATTCATACCTACCTCAATCTTTCTAATGTTTCTGGATAGCTCGTAGCAGTGCATTAGTCTCTTCAAACTTGGTATGCATCCCCTTCACTTCCTCTTGGGTCTGACGCAGCAAACTTTGGTTTTCTTCAAGTGCAGCCTGTTGAGCTTGAAGTTGTGCTTGCAACTCTTCCTGCTTCCTAGCAGCTTTCTCTCTTTCTACTTGGAGTGTTTCCTCAAACTGAGCTTGTAGGCGTGCTTGTGCGGCTATCGATGTGGACCGGCCAGTCTTTGATGGTCGAGGGACACCAATGTTAGGAAGGAAGGTGGATACATAGCTGATCTGGCTGAGACAATCAACAACAATCTTGGAGGGAGACTTTTGTTCTTCTCCTTCTTCTGACTCTCTTTCCTTCTCTGCAACCATTTGTTCCTACATAAAATGAATCCACTTAATAACAAGGCCATACAACAGTGTTGAACCAGGCATTTACTTGAGTGCAGTACATGCATGTATCCATTGATTTTGTAACTTACATATATTTTATTTGCAAGACCAGTACAACCATTTTGGGGACTACTCATACATTCCCCAAAGAAATCAACAGCATATGGCTCCATGTTGTTGTACTTAGTTCTCTGCAGCATGTTAAAAACTTGGGATATAAGATTAGCCATAGATTATTTGTACATGCCAACAGCAAGATGCCAAAATATGTATGCACTACAGATCATACAAGTATTTGCCTTTGGATTTTTTATGCCAACAACAAATACAATCACTAGCAAAGTCAACTAATTACTGACAGTTCAAGAAAAACAACACAGGAACATGCATCAATGCAACCTGAACAGAACAAGAATAATAACTTGGCCTAAACAACACCTACTACTGATGATGATCATCTCTGATGACATAGCAATTCCTCTTGCAGATTTCAGTTTCAAATGGTCACCATAAAAGAATTGGAGCCTAAACACCTATTGATTATAGCTCACTCGGCACAGCGCAAATATTATGAACATGGGAGCTCATCTCAGAAATAATTGGAGCACGTGCTAACTTGACAGTTCAAAAGCACATGGTAATTACTAAGCTACAAATGTACAAAAGACATCATATCCATACCAGGCTGTATCAATGGGCAATATAGGACCTAGCTCTAGTCCTTTGATGAAGCTGCACTTGGGCACAGTTTACTTTATTCTTAGCACATTTTTCTTGCACCACATGCAATATAGAGTTGTCATTCACATGCACAGTATGCATTGCATATTAACAAAATCAGATAATTCAGGCATAGACCTGATTCTTTGGGTCACACCAGTACTCTACCAGCTTGGTCCATTCCTCTTTCTTCATTTTAGGTGGAGGTTGCTTGGCCAGCAGCTGTTCTTCTGTCAGTGACTCATCGAAGTACTTCTTTTTCAGGTGATACCTCGTCTGCCTTACTCCCCTCTTAATGATATCAGTGCATGCAGCTTTACTTGGTGCCTCATTCTTAACATCCACATCCAACCTTGACTGAAGCCACACAAATCATTTATTAGATACAATTTTTCACATGGGAGTAGAGTAATGCAAGAGAGTATTTGGAGGAGTGAAATAGTTGTCTCACCGCCACTTTGTCAAGCACTTTTTTTACTTCTGCCTTTCCCGCATCGTTGTCATAAAGCTTCCATGATGTGTAGATGGGCATGTTGTCTCTAAGGGCAACACCAGTTTTTGATGCCAGCTTCGCTGCCTAAAGTGGGACATCAGGTCTTTTCTTCCCTTCAGCCACTTGGATAGCTAGCTTCTTTCCTCTATTTAGCATCTTCTCTAAGCCATGACCCATGGTTTTCTTGTGGACATCCTTTGGAGGCGTTGCATTGGCAAATAATGATCAAAATGTGTTATTAAAGGCGTAACAATTGTAGATAATGAATGGAGAAACAAATTCTTAGAAACTCGTATTGTTTACCTGGAACTAAGTCATCTCTTGGTTCTCCTTCATATGTATGACCCTCTGAATTAGCGGCATCAAATTGCTCAGCTGACTCATTGATGTCATTGCTTTGCCTAGAGCTCTATCCACCTGGTGAGGTGTCTGCAGGAACTGCTTGGTTAACACTAGTTGTGGGAGTAGGTTGCTGAGATAGGGTAGCAGTGGCTCTAGGAGTACTATGCTCTGTGTTTGCACCTAGCGAAGACATGGCTGCACTGGACCTGGTGAATCTAGGAGGACTAGGTATTGTGTTTGCACCAGGCGTAGACATGGCTGCACTGGTCCTGGTGAATCTAGGAGGACTAGGTACTGTGTTTGCACTAGGCGTAGACATGGCTACACTTTTCCTGGTGTATCTAGGAGGACTAGGCTGTGTGTTTGGAATAGGTGAAGACATGGATGGACTGGTCCTAGTGACTCTTGGTGGAGTAGGCACTATGTCTGTAGTTTCTATGGTGTGGCTGCTGCTTGTAGTGAGGTGGCCTTACAGTTGGCTGCTACTGGAAATTGCATTTGGTTTTGGGTTGGCTTTCAAAGTGTTCTTAGGAGGCAAGGGATGTCTTGGCCTAGGCGGTGGACGGTCTACAGGCGAAGGCATGGCTGCACTTTGCCTAGTGATTCTGGTTGCCGTGCGCGGTGGCTGCTGGTTCACAGCCGCCATTGTTGCCACCTTTTGCTTCTTCTGCTGCGGGCGAGTTCCTAGAACCATTGGTCTTTCCTGGCAAGAGAAAAATGCATCTTATTAATTATAAAAGAAGTGTCAAGTAGATTAATTAACTACAATGAAGTATATATGTTTCAAATGGAGAGACCAAAAACTTGTTAATTGTCCAAGTAATGCATCTCACCTCAGTATTGACCTCATTATTGAGGTCATCATTAGAATTATCATCACTGTCAGATTGGTTATCAATGTTAGATGAAGGATCATACTTAGGTTCAGATTTTGGATTGTCAGATACTAGTCTCTTCCCTTTGCCCCCTTTCTGTTTTGAAAAAAACATCACTAATAGTCTGAGCTAACACCGGAATACCGAAAGACTTAAAAACTTCCTCAACAGCCTTTACATTCGCATCCCTCTCCTGCTCGTACTTGGTTTTTGTCATTTCTTGTATTACTTATTATGACCAAACGTAGAAAGAGTAGAAACTGGATTTAGTTTTTGTAAAAGAGTTGAAAAAAAACTAACAGATCAGTAGAGAAATTATAAACGAACCAAAAGGAGCAGTCTAATAGTTAGTCAAACCATTGAAATTGTAAATGAAACAAAATGGAGCTAATATCCTACTGCTTGGTGTATCTTGATACAAAGAGCATGTCGGGGTGCCTTTTTCTATGGGCTGTAGATGCAGCTAATATCATATTTCAATAAACATGACACAAATTCACAATTCTTTTCTTTAGCATGTCGGGTGAATAAAACAAGTATGAAACGGCAGTGCACTAACCAGCAGTCCTGCACTAACGCTTAACAACTGGTGTTGTCATACATGTACAATTTAAATGATTGTTTACATTTTATCATCTATAACACAGCAAGGCCAAAAGGCCATTCATGGTCTTTTGTGCTTCCCCACAGAAGTACTAGTGCAAGAAAGGGTCTAACTAACAAAGAAACCTCTAGGAAGCAAATAATTCACCACATGCATCGGCGACCCCTGCTGGAGACCCGTGCTGGAGAATGGAGCCTGCATCAACGACCCCTGCTGGAGAGTGGAGACGCGCCGGCCACCCTTGCTAGTGCCGCACCGGCCACCCGTGGTGGAGCCTGGTCGTCCACCCTAGCTGGAGCCTGGCTGGCCACGCCACCTGCTCCCATCGGCCCCTCCCTCCCACCAGCAGCAGCGCTGCCCACCCTCACAAGCAGGCGCGCCGCCCCCTCCCCCCCACAAGCTGCAGCGCCAGCCCCCTCCCACCCATCAGTAGCCTCGGTGCCCCCCAGAGGCAGCCTGGCCGGCGACCACAGATGCTCCCTCGCTCATGCCACGCCGGCCACCCATGCTAGAGAATGGAGCCTGCATCGGCGACCCCTGCTGGAGAATGGAGCCTACATCGGCCACACTTGCTAGTGCCGCGCCGGCCACCCATGGTGGAGCCTGGCCGTCCACCCTAGCTGGAGCCTGGCCAGCCAAGCCACCTGCTCCCGCATCTGCTGCCTCGGCCCCCTCCCCTTGACCAGCAACAACACCGCCTAGGTTGAGATGGATAGAAGCTGGATTTATAACAGTGCCCCATTTATTGTGCCCTATTTGTCTGATGTTGCACAATTCATGGAACTTGTCAAAAGTAGATATAGTGCAGATGAGAAAATCAAGTGCCCATGCCGAAAATGCCTGAACCAAATAGAAAAAGCCAAGATGAGGTACAGGAGGATATCGAAATCAATGGTATGTCTAGGTCCTATACAAGGTGGATTGACCATGGAGAGGGAGATAATGAGGTTGAACAAGATGATGATGGAGAACTCACTGTTGTACCTGAAGATATGTCATGGGAGGGAAATGACAAGGCAACACTTGATGAGGAAGGACAAGCTAAAGATGTCATAGAAGATAGTGCACGGGGAGTTCGGGGGTTGATTCAAGATTTGCACACTACAGCAAGTCATGGCTTTGGTGGTAACTTATATAAAGAAATCATGGAAGAGGCAAAGCGTGAGCTTTATCCAGGTTGCACCGAGGAATCTAGGCTTACTTTCATTATTAAACTGCTGCATATAAAAGTGTACAATCGAATAACAAATTCTGGGTTCGATGCTTTCCTTGAGTTGCTTTTGACATATTTGACGAATGTGACAGGCCTCCCTAAGTCCTATAACGAAATGAAAGCTCTACTTCGGAAGCTTGGTTTTGGTTATGTTTGTATTGATGTGTGCAAGTATGATTGTGCCTTATTTTGGAAGGACCATGAAGACGATGATCATTGCCCAATTTGTGGCTTCACAAGATGGAAAGTGAACAAGGAGGGCAAAAAGAAAGTTCCTCACAAGGTCCTCTGTTACTTTCCAATAATTCCACGCCTTCGAAGGCTTTTTATCTCAAAGCAGCAGGCATAGTATGCAAGATGGCACAAGGAAAAGAGGGCACCAGTTGAGAATGAAATGAGACATCCTGCTGATGGAGAAGCTTGGAAAGAATTTGATAATACTTTCAAGTCTTTTGCAGATGATCCCCGTAGTTTGAGGTTAGCCATTGCTACTAATGGATTCAACCCATTTGGTCAGATGACCAATTCATACAGCATCTGGCCAGTGATAATGGTTCCATACAATTTTCCACCATGGATGTGTATGGACCAATCCAATTATATGCTTGCTTTAATAATTCTAGGCAAAAAATCACTGGGTAAAGATTTCCATGTGTTCATGCAGCCTTTGATAGCAGACATGCTAACTCTTTGGGAAGGTGTCCCTACTTATGATGCATATGAAGGCAAAGAATTCAGTCTGCGTGCAGCGATTCTATGGGGAATCAATGACTACCCTGCATTAGGCACCATGCCAGGCATAACTACTAGGGGTTACTTCACATGTGTGCACTATGATGAGAATCCATGCTCCGAATGCCTGAGAAACAAAATTGGTTTCATAGGCCATAGACGTTTCCTCCCAAACGACCATCCCTGAAAAAACAGATCTTTCGATGGCCACCATGAAACTAGAGAGCAGCCAAGGAAATTTAGTGCATATGAGGTTATGGCAAGGTTGGATGAAGTTTGCTATGTTCCAGGCAAAAATCCAGATAAGCCAAAATCAAGAAAACGACGTCATAATGGAGAACCAGTATGGCATCTGAAGGTTAGATTGTATGATTTGCCATACTGGTCAAAATTGAAGTTGTAGTACAACCTTGATGTTATGCACATAGAGAAAAACATTTTGTCAACTCTACTTAATATTCCGAACAAGACAAAGGACACAATCGTTGCTAGACTAGATTTGGAAGACAGAGGTATAAGAAAAGAGCTTCATTTGTAGGAAGACACTGGTAATTCGTCCTCAAAGCCCAAAGCTTGTTACGTTCTAACACTAGAAGCAAAGAAGAAGTTCTTGCAGTTTGTGAGCAATGTTAAATTTCCAGATGGCTATGCTTCTAATATATCAAGATGTGTCAATATGGAGGGAGGAACAATGCATGGGCTGAAAACACATGACTGTCATATACTGTTGTAGTGTATTTTACCAGCTGGCCTTCATGGTTTGGTGCGGAAAGACGTATATGAAGTAATTGCTGAATTGGGTAGGTTTTTTAGACAACTTTGCTAAAAAACTCTAAAGGTTGATGCACTACACCAGATGAAGGACGATATTGTAATTATCCTTTGCAAGCTAGAGAAAATTTATCCTCCTGCATTCTTCGATGTTATGGTTCACCTAGCAGTACACTTACCAGATGAGGCACTCCTTAGGGGACCAGTTTAGTATGGATGGATGTATCCCGTTGAGAGAAGATTGGGCACCTTTAAGCGTTTCATCCGCAATAAAGCAAGACCTGAAGGATCTGTTGCAGAGGCATACACCGCATATGAGTGTATGACCCAGTGCTCAACATATTTCAGTGACATTTTTACTAGGTTCACTAGGCCTGAAAGAAACTTAGATGCAGAACATAACATGTCACCCAATGGTTACTCTATTTTTTGTCATGGTATTAACCTGTTGGGTGCTTCAACACTTCATTACGAAGATAAAGACTATGACTCCATGGTTTGGTTTGTTCTAAATAACTGCGAAGAGGTTGATGAATACAAAGAGTGAGTAATTGTTGTCATTTTATTTATGCCAATTTTAGTCAATATTAGTCTCACAATAAACTAATTAACTACTTCCTTTACAGAATGTATAGAGCCCAATTGGAACAACAACAGGTCAATAATATTGAAAAAATGATATCAACACACTTTGCTGCATGGTTTGAGAAACATGTGCGTGCAACTTTTACAACCTGAGTGAATCATTTATGGTACAATAAATTTTCAAAAATCACCAATTCTCTGTGTTTTCCTGTAGATTACCAGATTGAATTACGAAGGCACAACAAATGTTGATGAAGACTTGTACTCACTCGCATGTCGACCGGATAGGCGTGTGCGATCATACATAGCTTGTATAATCAATGGGGTACGGTACCACACTATGGTTCGTGAGGCACATAGGAAAACACAAAACTCCACCATCAAGACTGCAGGGGATCACAATGATGTCACTATTGACTACTATGGGACAATCAGAGACATTATTGAGTTGAGTTACACTAAGAACAGTAAAGGAGATAGATCTGTTATCTTATTACGGTGTGAATGGTACAATCTTGTGGGAAGGACATACCAAATGAAAGATGATGGTTACTTCAAGAGCATTAACATCGAAGGCCGATGGTATAAGAATGATCCTTTCATTCTAGCCATAGAAGCTTCACAAGTATTTTTCTTGGAAGATACAAAGTTCGGCTCATCTTGGCGAGTGGTACAAGAATTTGGCCACTGACATATATTTGATGTTGAAGAGTCCGACGGAAAGCAACCAATCCATGAACAAGTACAGATGAGATGTCAGGAGGCATACCAAGAGGAGAATACTTCGTCCAGAGATGGTACAGTGGGAGACATTTATCCTAATATGGATTTGTTGCACATGGACAATCAACCAAGCAGCCCTATTAGTAGAGACCTTGTCGAGAGCATCTGTGGACATCAACATACAGCTCAAGGTAATGAAACAGACGGCGAAGATGAAGATGAAGATGAAACCTTTCTTGAGTACCATAGTCCAGATGAAGACAACATATCAAAAGAAGACAATGATGATGACTAGCCTTTGCATTTCTAGAGCTATTTGTGAACCATGAACTTCTGTTAGTGATTCTGTTGTATCTGAATTATGCCATTGAAATTTGTATCTAAATTATGAAATTGTAAGACCTTGTATGCAATGATTTTGTTTCAATGTTAAACTTGATTTATGAATTCTATTCTATGCACATGTAACCTATTGGAAGTTACATACAGGCTATATGCTGCCAAAATATCATGGATATGTTATATGGTGCCCAGAATTCATTGAGATGATATATACTACAAACATTTTGGGTTTTTATGACAACCTGATAGTGTCATGGAAATTACAGGATCTATCATGATATATATGCTAGAAGTTACATACATGCTGCCAAAAATTCATCACACATAGGTTACACATCAAAGCAAAAAGGGATGTTTAATTCCAACATACATCACAAAGGTGCATATTTCATCACACAGACAGGTTACATATCCATGCACACAAGAGATGTACAGCATCACAAAGGCACATATTTCATACCAACTGCAAATACATCCTGGATAACAGGTTCAATACAACATGTCCTAGCCTACTTCATCATCATAGCCAAAAGCATATCAAGTGTGACCAACATATCCAACCTACTTCACAACATGTCCTACTTCATCATCATTGCCTACTTCAACGCTACAGTTACAACCAAAAGGATGGCCAACACCAAGAATGTTACATTCAGACAGCCACACACAAGACAAATACAGCTTCCCATGCCTTCCCTGTTCTTGCCAACCATTTCCTTCAACTAGTTCAGATTCTGCTCTAAGCTATCAATTTTTCCACCAGCTCAGGAACTTCTGTTGTCGAAGCTACTGCAATGGTCGAGGAAGCTGACAGTAGATAACCAATATCATGAAGGAACACCACATATTCTTCCTCGAACCAATACCTAGTACATGTCCCCTGCATCCAAATTAAAACAACAGGCAAATTAACATCAATAGTGCAGCCACTAAATGCTAAAAACACTACCATTCTCAGGCATGCCCATTCAAACAAGAATGAAATTTGGGCAATGCAAAATGATTATAACATTGACATTTCAATAGTTCTTCCTAGGGCACTTGAAAAATCTCCTTCCAATGTTATACTCATACTGCGTGGTAGTGGCAGCAAACACCCTCACGTCCTTGCAATTAGGGCACATTATCAATAGCAACCCGGTCACAACATCAATCAGCACCTGCAGCTCGACAGCAGCGGGTGGAGGCACTACAACAACAATAGCAAGGGGTGTAGGTTGCTGGGAAACCCTAGCTACGCTTGACCGCCGAGTACGAGCGGTAGATGACGACACCTGTGACATGAGAACTTGAGGGAGCAGGGATTGATTAGGCCTCACACATCAACTGGAAAGGGGGGAGGTGAGCAACGGGGAAAGGCAACGGAGGGGGAATGGGGAGGTGGATGAGGGTGGCACTACCACAATGGCGCACCTGGGGACTAGGAGCACGTCGCCGACCAACGAGATGGAGTCACCGCCAATCACCGGAGATCCGCGCTCCACCGAGCGGGCTTGCAATGGATCTGCGCGCTGGCTCTGCCCAGAGGCCACCACGTCATTAGTTGGGGAGTTGGCTCCGCCCAGAGACCGGCCACCAGCAGCACTCTGCCTAGAGGCGGCCGCACCATCAGTTAGGGAGATGGGTAGCTGGTCCGCCCAGAGGCCGCCCGCTGTCGTCTTCAGTTGGGGAAATGGGGAATGAAACTAGTCAACGGAGAGGGGTCAAGGGTCCACCTCCAATTGGGGGTATATTGACGTTGGGTCCATCATGTTTGAAATAACAAACAGTGATGCTCCAAAGCCGTCACATAAAAACAACACATATCGTCATAAAACACCATTGTCAACCAGCTCCTGGAGACTTACATTTTGTGACGATACTTGGTACCTTTATGTGACAAAAAAAAATAGTGTCGTCATAAATAGTTATGGCTGTTCTGATTTTATGACGCTATAGACTTTTGCGTCATATTATGATATATTATATGACCAAAATTTGCCCCGTCATGTGGATTTTTGTCATAGAAAGAAGGATTTCTTGTAGTGGAGCTTCTGGATTTGGGAGTAGTGGGTCTTGGAGTCAGATAGTACCTCGCTGATGAAGTACACGGGGCGCTGCACCTTGAGGGCGTGCCCCTCTTCCTCCCACTCTACTACTAGGGCGATGCTGACCACTTGCGTGGTGTCCGCTATGTATAGCAGGAGGGATTCTCCGTCGCTTGGAGGGACTAGGATCGGGGGCCTCGTCAGAAGTAGCTTGACCATGTCAAGTGCCTCCTGGGCCTCGGACTTCCACTCGAAGCGGTTGGCTTTCTTCAAGAGTCAATAAAGGGGGAGACCTTGTTCGCCGAGGCGCGAGATGAATCGATTGACGGTGGCGAGGCACCCTATGATTCCCTGAACCCCCTTTATATTCTGAATCAGGCCCATCCTTGTGATGGCCGAAATCTTCTTCGGGTTGGCTTCGATGCCACGCTCGGAGACAATGAAGCCGAGCAGCATGCCCCTCGGGACCCCGAAAACACACTTCTCAGGATTGAGTTTGATGCCATTCGCCCGGAGTTTTGCAAAGGTTTGCTCAAGATCATCAATGAGGTGGTCAGCCCGTTTGGACTTAACTACGACGTCATCAACGTAGGGCTGAATGGTCCGCCCGATGAGGTTCCCGAAGCATCTGAGCATACAGCGCTGGTATGTAGCCCCAGCATTCTTTAGTCCGAATGGCATTGAAACGTAGCAGAATGATCCGAAGGGGGTGATGAAAGACATCGTGAGCTGGTCGGACTCTTTCATCATGATTTGATGGTAGCCGGAGTACGCATCAAGGAAACAGAGGGTTTCGCACCCCGAGGTAGAGTCGACTATTTGGTCTATGCATGGTAAAGGAAACAGATCCTTTGGGCATGCCTTGTTGAGACCCATATAGTCTACACACATCCTCCATTTCCCACTCTTCTTTCGTACAAGAATGGGATTGCCTAACCACTCTGGGTGGTATACTTCCTTGATGAATCCGGTAGCCGATAGTTTTGCTATCTCTTCACCGATGACCCTACGCTTCTCCTCGTCAAAGCGACATAGGCATTGCTTCACTGGCTTGGAGCCTAGATTGATCTTCAGGGTATGCTCGATGACCTCCCTTGGAATGCATGGCATATCCGAGGGTTTCCATGCAAAGATGTCTTTGTTGTCGTGGAGAAAGTCGATGAGCGCGCTTTCCTATTAAGAGGAAAGTGTGGTACCAATGCGTACCGTTTTACCCTCAGAGCGGCTGGGATCCATGAGGACCTCCTTGAAGCCCTCTATCAATTCGAACGACTCGGTCAATTTCTTCATGTCCGGCACTTCTTCGGCGACCTCCTCCTTGAGGGCGGCAAGCTCTCCGGAGGCGACGATCGCTGTGGCGTGGCCACAACACTCAACGTCGCACTCGTAGGCCCACTGGAAGGAGGTGCCGATGGTGATGACCCCATGGGGGCCCGGCATCTTCAGCTTGAGGTATGTATAGTTGGGAATGGCCATGAACTTCGCGTAGCATGGACGTCCTAGAATGGCATGGAAGGTTTCGGGGAACCTAACCACCTCGAAGGTGAGGGTCTCAGTCCTGTAATTGAACTGATCCGCAAAGGTAACGGGCAGATCAATCTGCCCGAGTTGCAAGGCCTACTTCCTGGGCATGATGCCATGGAAAGGCGCTCGGGTTGGGCGGAGGCACGTCCGGTCGATGCCCATCTCATCGAGTGTATTTGCGTACATGATTTTGAGGTCGCTGCCTCCGTCCATTAATACTTTGGTGAGTCTCTTTGGGCCGATGATTGGGTCAACCACAAGCGGATATCTTCCTGGGTACGGGACGGTATCCGGATGGTCGGCCCGATCGAAGGTTATGGCGGACTCCGACCATCGGAGGAAGGGAGGAGTGGCCGGTTGGGCCGTGTAGACTTCACGGCGCGCGACCTTCTAGCGGCGTTTGGAGTCGTAGGCCGCTGATCCTCTAAAGATCATAAGGTAGCCGTCTGGCATTAGAAAGCCATTGTCCTTCTCCTTGGCGTCGTCCACAGTGGGGGGAGGGTCTTTCCCCTTGAAAGCATCTAGGCCCCTAGTTGGGTTTCGTGATTAATGACAATACGTGATTACTATGACTAACGTGTGTTTTGCAGAGGCAATTAAGTTAGGTAATGGTAATGGAGATCGATTGGGCAATCATGGTGTTCATGCCCCTACGATGGAAATCATTTCGGTTTTCAAGGGATGGACGACAAGGTTAAGGATGACTAGTTCTAAGTGTCAATTGGAGTTGGAGAGACACTTAGAGTAGTTTAGGACTTTGTTTTTCCTTTGGCCGTACTATTAAGGGGGGTATGGACGGGTAGCTTGACCTAGGTGAGTCTAGTGAGTTAGGTGTGGTGCACACTTGCTAAGTCTAGCTCTAGGTAGCTCCAAAATAGCCCTTAGATCCAATGGAGCAAACTTCATTCACATATGATCAAGAGTTGGAAGTGAATGGAGGGTCAGATACTGACCGGACGCTGGCTTCGGTTTGACCGAATGCTGGCTCTGGGTCCGGTCAATTCATTGGACCAAGGAGATTGCGTCTGGCATGACCGGACGCTGAGAGTGAGTGACCGGACGCTGAAGGTCCAATGTCCGGTCGACTCCAGTAAGGTTCCAGAGGAGAAAATGTGCAACCGGACGCGTCCGGTCAGTACTGACCGGACTCTGGGGGTCCAGTGTCCGGTCGACAACAGTAAGGTTCTAGTGAGGGTAAATTGTGACCGGCCATGTCCGGTCAGTGATGACCGGACGCTGGCCAGCGTCCGGTCAATACTTAAAAACTAGATTTCGGGGAGAACTGACCGGAGCGTCTGGTCACCCCGCAGAGGCACATAACGGTTTGTTTTTCAGCCCATGTTATAAATACTTGCTCCCTTCGTGTGAGGGGGTACTTTTGCTCATTCCAACAGCTGAGAAACACGTTTGTGAGTGCCAAGAAGAGCAAGGTCCTAGTGAGGTGTTTGTGATTTGCTAATCCAAGAGTGAGACCTCATTAGTGAAAGCAAGAGTAGCAAAGTGTGCATCCACCCTTCTCATTAGGCTTGTCATGGTCAAGTGAGTGTTCGTGCTTGTTACTCTTGGTGATCGCCATCACCTAGATGGCTTGGTGGTGATTGGGAGTTTGGTGATTATCCGGCGGAGCTTGTGGATGACCCAACTCAAGTTGTGAGCGGTTGTGGGTGATTCACCGCGATGGAGTGTCCAAGAATCAAGCCGTAGAGAGCACTTGATCCTTACGCGGATCAAGGGGGAGCTACACCCTTGCGCGGGTGCTCCAACGAGGACTAGTGGGGAGTGGCGACTATCCGATACCTCGGCAAAACATCGCCGCGTTCCTCCTTCTCTATTTACTTTAAGCATTTACTTTGAGCAATTCAATACTTGTCCTTACATTCATAGAATTGCCATGCTAGAGTAGGAGTGGAACTTAGGTTGCAAGTCTTTTGTGCATTAGATCAATAGAAACACTTTTCTAGGCACAAGGGGTTAATTGGGCTAACCGTTGGATTTGATTATTGCAAAGAAATTTAGAATTAGCCCAATTCACCCCCCCTCTTGGGCATCTTGATCCTTTCAATTGGTATCAGAGCCTTGTGCTCATATTTTTAAGCTTAACCGCTTAGAGCAAGATGTCTCACGGGGATAGACCTCCTCCTATCTTTGAGGGGGATGATTTTCCTTATTGGAAAATCCGCATGGAGGCGTATCTAGAAGCTCTAGATGTTGGGATATTTAGAGCCGCCTCACAAGGCTTCCCAAAACCTCGGGATGCCGCACACCTACAAGGCGATTAGGTGAACTATGAAAAATGGAATGCAAAGGCTCGAAACACCATATTTAGAGGTCTTTGCAAAGATGTGTTCAACCGCGTAAGGAACCACAAAGACACCCATGCACTATGGTCGGACGTTTGTGCGCTCCATGAGGGAACAAAGAGTGAGCGTGAGGAACGCTATCATCTTGTCATTAAAAAGCTTAACTCTTTTGAGACGCTTCCAAAAGAAAGTGCTAATGAGATGTATTCATGTTTGAATGTTCTTGTAGAAGAAGTCAATGGGCTTGGACTTACTCAAATGCAACCATCCGACGTTGTAAGAAAAATCTTGAGTGTCCTCCCCATTGACAAATATGGCCATATTGTGACTGTGCTTCATCAAGGTGATCTTTCCACCTCTACACCGACACAAATCTTGGGAAAGATCAATGGTCATGAGATGTATATGCACCTCACACCTCAAGATGGCTCATCCTCTACCAAGAAGAAAGAGAAGGACTTAGCATTCAAAGCTAGTCAAGAGAAGGGCAAAGCAAGACTTGAGTATGAGAGCTCAAGTGATGAAGAAGATGATGATGAATGTCTTGCTCTCATGGTGAAGAAGACCACCAAGATGCTAAAGAAGCTCAACAAGAGTGGCATCAAGTTCGATGGCAAGAAGAAGAAGTTCTTCACTCGCTCAAGAAGGAAGCCAATTTCCAAAATGGATTGCTTCAATTATGGTGAACTTGGTCATCTAGCACACCAATGCACCAAACCCAAGAAAGACAAGTTCAAGAACAAATACTAGGGCAAGAAAGATGACTCAAGTAATAAAGAAGAAGAAGAGAAAAAGAAAAACAAGCCATACAAGAAGAGAGATGGCAAGAAGAAGGACTTCCACAAGAAGAAGAGTGGAAAGGCATACATCGTCGGTGATTGGCTCACGGACATTGATTCATCTAGTGGATCATCCGATGATGATAGTGACAACGAGAAGGTGGTCGCTATTGCTATTGATTCTTCATCATCTTCACCGCCACCACCATCATCATCCTCTACACACCTATGCCTTATGGCCAAGGGTGAATGCAAGGTATCAAAAGATGATGATAGTAGCGATGATGAACATGCTAGTGACGATGATAGTGATAGTGATGATGAATATGAATCACCTACTTATGATGAGCTTGCTAAATTGCTAAAACAATATACTAAGATCATCATAAAGACTAGACCTAAGAATGAAAAGCTAGATGCTAAAAATGATTCTCTCTTAGCCAAATGTGATATAGTAGAAAAGGCTAATGTTGAGCTTAGAGAAGCAAATGATGCTATGTCATCCAAACTCAAGGAGCTCAAATCTTCTAAGAAAGAGCTTAAAGATAAACATGATAAACTTGAGAGGATGCACAATGAGCTTATCACTAGCCACAACAAACTAAAAGAATCATGATAATCTTCTTATTGCTCAAGAATTCTTATCCAATGAGCCACATGATGCTACTAACAATATTGTTAAGATTGATATAGCTACATCATGTGATGATTTTATTATTGAGAGCATTGAGCAAAGTTCTAGTAGCAAGGACAAGCAAGTGGTTGAGGCCGATGACTATGATGAGTTTGTCAAGCTCAAGAATGACAATGCAAAGCTCAAGAAAGATCTTGAAGAGATCAAAAGCCACAACACCATTGTGCTAGAAACTCTTGATCATGATGAAGAGTTGATCCTTGAGAATGAGAAGCTCAAATAAGAGAACAAAAAGCTCAAGGAAGAGAAAAACAATGATGCTCTAAAGGAAGAAAATAAGAAGCTCAAGTTAGAGAAAGAGCATCTCAAGATTGGATTGAGCAAGTTTGCAAGAGGCAAGCATCTTCAAAGTGAGCTACTTATGAACACCGTCATGAAGATGGATAGAAGTGGTATTGGCTACTTGGAAAACCAAGAGAAGAAGGCTCAAGCTCAACAACACAACAAGCCAAAGCCAAAGAGATGCTTTGAGTGTGGACAAGAAGGCCACTTTGCTCATGAGTGCCAAACTCCACCACCACAACCCTTGCCCAAGCATGCTAGACCTTTTGCCTTCATTGCTCATTACATGCTTAGAAAGGATTCTAGTGGGAAGATGAAAGTGATGTTCTTAGGATCTCCAAACAAGAATAGACCTAAGAAAATTTTAAAGCTTGATCTCTTGTGTGTAGGTGAACTACAAGACCGGTGGAAGTCATTGGGTTATTGGTAGTGGTTGCACACAACATATGACCGGTGATCCTCGTATGTTTACCTCACTAGATGAAGAAGTAGATGGACAAGAGAGAATTACATTTGGAGATAACTCAAAGGGCAAGGTTAAAGGATTGGGCAAAGTGGCAATATCAAATGATCATTCTATCTCCAATGTACTATATGTTGCTTCATGGAGCTTCAACTTGCTATCCGTTGGGCAATTGTGTGATCTTGGCTTCCAATGTTTGTTTATCGAGAAGGAAGTTGTTGTATCCAAGAAGGATGATGATCAAGTGATATTCAAAGGATTTAGATACAACAACCTATATCTAGTGGACTTCACCTCCGAAGATGCAAATTTGAAGACTTGCCTATTCACCAAAACAACACTTGGGTGGCTATGGCATAGAAGACTTGTTCATGTTGGGATGAGCTCACTCAAGAAGCTAATGAAGAATGACTTGGTGAGAGGGTTGAAGGATGTGAAGTTTGAGAAGGACAAGCTTTGTAGTGCATGTCAAGCCGGCAAGCAAGTTGCAAATACCCATCCAACAAAAGCTTTCATGTCAACCACAAGAGTGCTAGAACTCCTACACATGGATTTATTTGGACCAACAACATACAAGAGTTTGGGAGGAAATCTTTATTGTCTTGTGATTGTTGATGACTATTCAAGATACACATGGGTATTCTTCCTTCATGACAAATCCGAAGTTGCATCTTGCTTCAAGAAGTTTGCCAAGAGAGCACAAAATGAATTTGAAGTGAAGCTCAAGAAGATAATAAGTGACAATGGGAAAGAATTTGACAACATAAACATTGAAGCCTATTGCGATGAAGTTGGAATCAAGCATGAGGTCTCCGCAACATATACTCCTTAACAAAATGGTGTAGTTGAGAGGAAGAACCGGACATTGATCACTCTTGCAAGAACAATGCTAGATGAGTACAACACCCCTGAAGCTCTATGGGCAGAAGCAATCAACACCGCATGCTATGCATCAAACCGCCTATTCCTTCAAAAGTTCCTTGGCAAGACACCTTATGAGTTGCTCAATGGGAAGAAGCCGGACATCTCCTTCTTTAGGGTGTTTGGTTGCAAATGCTACATCTACAAGAAGCGGCAACACCTAGGGAGGTTTCAAAGATGTTGTGATATTAGTTTTCTTGTTGGTTACTCATCAAAGTCCAAAACATATAGAGTATTTAATCATGCCACCGGCTTGGTTGAAGAAACATATGATGTGGAATTTGATGAATCTAACGGCTCCCACAGAGCACATGAGAATCTTGATGATGTAGGTGATGAACCATTGAGGGAGGCTATGAAGAACATTCCGGTTGGAGACATCAAGCCTAAAGATGATGAAGATGATGTACAAGTGATTGATCCACCTTCTTCACTAAATGTGCAACAAGATGGTGATAAAGATGAGAGAGTAGAAAATGAAGACACTCATGTTTCCCATGATCAAATGGTGGAACAAGCACAAGATGTTGATGCTCCACAACCTCCCCCTCAAGTGGTCAATAGAAGAAATACACCTCTACTACAAGATCATCCACAAGATCTCATCATAGGGAGTCCATCAAAGGGTGTAATGACTCGCTCACAAAAACTTGCTTCATTTGTTGCTCATCACACTTTTGTCTCTTGTTATGAGCCTACCATGGTAGAAGAAGCTCTTGAAGATCTAGATTGGATGAATGCTATGCATGAAGAGTTGAACAACTTCACCCGCAATGAAGTTTGGACTCTTGAAGAGCGACCAAAAGGTGCAAGAGTCATTGGAACAAAGTGGGTGTTCCACAACAAGCAAGATGATCAAGGTGTTGTTGTGAGGAACAAGGCAAGACTAGTTACAAAGGGGTTCTCACAAGTTGAAGGTTTGGATTGTGGAGAGACCTTTGCACCGGTTGTAAGATTAGAAGCCATTCGTATCCTCCTTGCATATGCATCACATCATGAAATGAAACTTTATCAAATGGATGTGAAAAGTGCATTTTTAAATGGCTTTATTAATGAACTAGTCTATGTTGATCAACCTCCTGGGTTTGAAGACCCTAGATATCCTAATCATGTTTATAGGTTATCCAAGGCGCTATATGGGCTTAAGCAAGCCCCAAGAGCTTGGTATGAGCGTCTTCGGGACTTCCTTATTGAGAAGGGCTTCACCATTGGGAAGGTCGACACCACACTATTCACCAAGAAGCTTGATGGGCATATCTTCATTTGTCAAGTGTATGTTGATGATATCATCTTTGGATCATCAAATGAAGATTCATGCAAAGAGTTTGGTGAATTGATGTCGAAGGAGTTTGAGATGTCAATGATTGGAGAGCTTACATTCTTTCTTGGTTTTCAAGTCAAGCAAATGAGAGAAGGGATCTTCATCTCTCAAGAGAAATATACAAAAGATCTTCTCAAGAGATTCAAGATGGATGAATGTAAGCCAATCAAGACACCAATGCCTACTAATGGTCATCTCGACCTAGATGAGGGAGGTAACACGGTTGATCAAACTCTCTACCGTTCTATGATTGGTAGCTTGTTATATTTAACCGCATCTAGACCCGACATCATGTTTAGTGTGTGTATGTGTGCTAGATTTCAAGCTAATCCTAAGGAAACACATTTAATTGCCGTAAAAAGAATCCTTAGATATCTTAAGCACACACCAAGCATTGGCCTTTGGTATCCCAAAGGAGATATATTTGAATTAGTTGGCTATTCCGATTCGGATTATGCCGGTTGCAAAGTTGATAGAAAAAGCACATCCGGAGGGTGCCATTTGCTTGGTAGATCACTTGTGTCTTGGTCCTCCAAGAAACAAAATAGTGTGTCTTTATCCACCGCCGAAGCAGAATACATTACCGCGGGTGCTTGTTGTGCACAAATACTCTATATGAAACAAACTTTGCTAGACTATGGTGTAGTTCTAGAAAAAGTACCTCTTTTGTGTGACAATGAAAGTGCGGTAAAACTTACAAATAATCTGGTTCAACACTCTCGCACCAAGTACATAGATATCCACCATCACTTTCTTAGAGATCATGTTGCTAAAAATGATATATCATTAGAAGGTGTAAGGACCGAGGATCAATTGGCGGATATCTTCACTAAACTGCTAGATGAGACAACATTTTGTAGATTGCGGAATGAGCTCAATGTACTTGATTTTAGTAACTTCACTAAAAGATGAGCTTGTGTTGTCCCTTGCATTGCATTGTAATATACAACATATTTAATCTTTGGTAATGCACATAGGGCTTGTCTAACATGGTTAAGATAACCGCCGTAAAGCGTGTGAAGAAGCTTAACCTTGGATCAAACTTGACAAGCAACTAGATTTACTTTCAAGTATTGCATTGCATATGCATGAATGTTGCTTTGTCGTTTATCTTATATTGCCCTTTTATTGCCTATTTTCTTAAAAAGAATTATAGCCTAAGGCAAAATATTTTGAAAAATATGAGGGCTTGAGAGAGGTCACTCACATCAGTCTCAATTGGTGTTTATTTGGATCTTATTTGAGTTAGGAATTGATTGGGAACAGGCCAGTGCGAAGATCATTGAAGATTTGTTGAAAAAAGAGTGACCGGACGCTGCACCGGACTCTGATGTCCAGCATTCGGTCAATTCACAGGAGGTGAACAGGAGCTGAAGGAGTGACCGAACTCTGCGTCTCAGCATCCGGTCAGTTGATGTCCAGCGTCTGGTCGAGCTACAAGGCATTCAAGGCAACACTGACCGGACTCTGGTTGCGTCTGGTCGTGGACCACCGGACATGTTCGGTCGCGATTCTAGAGGAATTGCAACTCTCTAAAATCAACCAGATGCTGGGTGGCAGCGTCCGGTCGCTGCCACCGGAGCGTTCAGTCAATAGGTTTCATGCGGCATATGAACTCTTTCTTCGTTTCCTATTCTGTTGCGTCGGGGAATCCATATAACCGCCACGCCTTTGATCCAAAGCCGCATCCGCAGCGTGCCCTAACCCTAGCACCGCCGCACAGCCATGCCTCGCTGCCTGCTGCGCCACCGCGCGCCTCATGAGGCCGTGCACCACCGCACCTCCGCGGACCCGCGCCGCCGTGCTCCACTGCCCTAGCGCCGCCCGCTGCCGTCACTGCCGCTGCGCCGAGTACCAGCACCATCATCCTCTTCATGCCCTAAGCGGTGTAGTGCCCGAGCCCTGCTTCAGCACCTCATCCAGAGCCTCTACCGTGCTCTAGTGCTTTCCGTGCCGTCGATTCTCGCCGACCTTCGCGAACCCTAACCCTAGCCGGTCCCGGTGGTTCCCCGCATGACGTCTCTTTGCCTTTTGGATCGCTGGTTCATCAGGTAGCAAGCCCGCATTTCAATTTCGTACCTAATTGCTTGCTCTTTTAGGGTTTCGTGTCTCTAGATGTATAATTAAAATTATTTGTATATCTATCTACTCCATCAAGCAGCGAGTCGGTGCTGTTGAGGTGTCAGTTGCAGTTGTCAGTCAACTCGGGGCCAAGCTCGTGAGTACGGATCGAGGCCAAGCCTCGGAAGTGTCAGATTGATAGTTGTTCTTTGTCAGGGGCAGTTGTTCTTGTCAGATCAGATGGCTCGTACAAAAAATGTCAGAGGTGGTCTAGGCGATGATGATTAGAGGCCCCCGCGTTGCCTGCCTATAGATGCAAAATCCAAGGCAACCAAGAAGCTGGCGATAAGAAAGAGGAAGTACCCAGATGCAGAGACAACTCGAGTAGCAGCAGTTGCTGAGGCCGCAGAGCGTGCTGAGCGAGGAGGTGCTCGCAGTGGAGTTGTTATTGCAGATCAGCCACTTTCACCAGATCTGAGGGCCACACTTGAAGAGGTTGAGCGCCGTCATGGTGGTCCAGATGGGACACTCATTATTGGAGGACGGCTTGTTGCCATTGATGAGAGCCCGTCTTAGGGGGAGTCACAGCAGTAGCCCCAGTCAGCAGAGCAGACTTAGGAGGGTGAGCAGGCCGAGGAGACAGAGCTGGCACCACAGCCATAGTTACGCCGCTCTGGTCGTACCCGTGCTCTAGTCACACCAAGGACGGAGACACAGCGAAGGGGTTCGCGTCCACCGCCTAGACCACAGGGTCCGCCTCCAGTGACCCATCTTGACTTGAGGGCCGCCATGGCCAAGCAGGTACAACAGCTAAGATTCGTGGACTTTGAGGTGTGGTTTCCTCCGAGGAGGGATGAGCGAGCTTCTGAGGGCTTCTACACTCCTCTGCAGGAGGACTTCTATAATGCATATCTGAACAGTGGAGCAGTTTTCATAACTCAGCGGGTTTGCAACATCGAGGCTATTGTAGCAGCAGCTGGAGAGCACATTCGCCTAGATCTATCCTATCTGCTAGGGCTGACAGATCTGATCAGATGGACTGGCTTGTATGTTCCATCTTGGGTCCAATAGTTCTATGCTACACTCTGGATTGACCCACAGCACAGGTTTATACACTTTGGATTCAGAGGCAGAGACTATAGGCTAACAAGCACTAGGGTCAGGGAGATACACAGGCTACAAGAGTAGCCCATCAGGCTTCATGAGGTGTGCTATGGATAGACAGCGCCTCCCAGACATCCTCATGGTGGTATGGTGCCCCCTACAGACTTGGTTCGCCGCTGTTTCACTGAGCCCTTTGGCGAGGGATCACGTAGGAACCCTAGTGACCTCACTCCTACTGCTCGCGTACTTGAGGCTGTCATGAGGAGGACACTTCTTCCGAGGATGGGGTATCGCGAGGGCTTGACTCGCATACAGTTGTGGCTTCTCAACTGTCTGATGCAGCAGACCGTTTTTGATATTTGGGATCTTCTTCTGTCAGAAATGGAGGACACTATAGCAAAGGGTTTCAGAGGTCGCAGGTAGCTGCCATATGCCATTGGATCACATTCCTTATTCACATGGCAGTCACAGTTAGGCCACCAGAGATGCTTGTAGAGTATAGTGGTGCTACGACAGAGTTCCCAGGTTATAACATGACATAGATGATCCGTCATAGCACTCCACAGGCACCGAGTCAGCCGTGCCGTCGTCCAGATGTGCCAGAGTCTGCAGCTCAGCAAGATGAAATCATCCGGGACATAGCCGCTACAGAGGAGGAGCAGCTTGAGGCTCAGCAGGGGAGAGCGACCCCAGTGATAGCTCAGATGATGACTACCAGCCCATACCTCAGAAACCTCCACAACAACATGATGCTGAGGCTGGTAGCTCTAGTTTAGCTCTACCTACACTATAGACAGACCTCGTTCTCCTTGCCATACTCGAGCGGATGAGGCAGGACTAGGTTCGACATGCTCAGGAGACCGCTGCTACGTTCGCCTAGTTCTAGGCTCGGCAGGACGAGTTCCAGAGATAGCAGCAGGCCATCCAGCAGCAGCAGCAGGCCATGCATCAGCAGTAGTTACTCATGCAGCAGCAACTTCTCGGATTTATGCAGCATGTTGTGACTGCCATTGGGGCTCCACCGCCACAGCCTTCGCCCTAGCTTGGTCAGCATGGTACCACTTCGATGACTCTAGCATTATAGCCCAGTGGGCTTCAGAGTCAGGGACAGCCACCAACATAGTATGCTTCACCTACAGAGCAGGTGTCCTAGTATTTTGCTTCGCCAGTGATAGCCCCGCAGTTCACTCTATTTCAGACGGGTTTCACACCGGCAGAGACTTCCTCACTGCTAGCACCAGATACATCGGTCTCCAGGAGTCTTGGAGCGACTTTCAGCGAATTGACAGGGCAGCCCACACCGCCATATCTGCATGCCCCAGGTCCTTCTACAGCAGCTCCCATCACTGTGACGACACAGAGGCTTCCTTCCTCAGTTGCATCATCAGATCCTACTACTACAGGCATACCAGCACCTGTCCCAGCTACGACCCAGATAGCTTCAGCATCACTGCTAGCAATAGAGGGTCAGACAGCACAGAGCTCAGGGTCAGATGATGATGGCGCTCAGTTCCACCTCACTCCTCGTACCTCAGCGCCCGGCTCGTCCGCTGCAGCCCCGCCGACCGACCCTTAGGTTTTGGTGTTTGACGCCAAAGGGGGAGAGGATTCGAGTATGTAGACTCAGGGGGAGCGACTTATTTAGGGGGAGCTTATTTATCTATTAGCTTATTTATTACATTTGGATCTTTATGTGTGATACACTATTACTATTATGCATTCGTGTGTTTACTTTCATGCATTAAAACTATATTTATGTGATAGTGACATCTACGTGATTGTAATATGTGACATGTGTGCTCTCTACTTTGGATTACTTATATGTCATATCATGTGTGTTATGCTCATTTGATTTGCTTCCGCGCTTTTACTCCGATGCAAATGAGCTTTATTACTTGTACTCACGCTTATTTCATATCTTTTGAGTACATCATGATGGCTTGGGTCATATAAGCTTGCCTAACCCCTTTGTTCTTATTGTCAAAAGCTTATATGATCCAAGTATGTTAAAAACCTCAACTCTTTCACTTACTCGAGGTGGTATTGTCATCAATCACCAAAAAGGGGGAGATTGAAAGCATCTAGGCCCCTAGTTGGGTTTCGGTGATTAATGACAATACGTGATTACTATGACTAACGTGTGTTTTGCAGAGGCAATTAAGTTAGGTCATGGTAATGGAGATCTATTGGGCAATCATGGTGTTCATGCCCCTACAATGGAAATTGTTTTGGTTTTCAAGGGATGGACGACAAGGTTAAGGATGACTAGTTCTAGGTGTCGATTGGAGTTGGAGACACTTAGAGTAGTTTAGGACTTTGTTTTTCCTTTGGCCATACTATTAAGGGGGTATGGTCGGGTAGCTTGACCTAGGTGAGTCTAGTGAGTTAGGTGTGGTGCACACTTGCTAAGTCTAGCTCTAGGTAGCTCCAAAATAGCCCTTAGATCCAATGGAGCAAACTTCATTCACATATGATCGAGAGTTGGAAGTGAATAGAGGGTCAAATACTGACCGGACGCTGGCTTCGGTTTGACCAGACACTGGCTCTAGGTCCAGTCAGTTCATTTGACTAAGGAGATTGTGTTTGGCATGACTGGATGCTGAGAGTGAGTGACCGGACGCTGAAGGTCCAGCGTCCGGTCGACTCCAGTAAGGTTCCAGAGGAGAAAATGTGCGACCGGACGTGTCCGGTCAGTACTGACCAGACTCTGGGGGTCCAGCATCCGATCGACAATAGTAAGGTTCCAGTGAGGGTAAATTGAGACCGGACACGTCTGGTCAGTGATGATCGGATGCTGGCCAGCGTCCGGCCAATACTTAAAAACTAGATTTCGGGGAGAACTGACCGGAGCGTCCGGTCAACATGACTGGATCATCCGGTCACCCCACAGAGGCACATAACGGTTTGTTTTTTAGCCCATGTTATAAATACTTGCTCCCTTCATGTGAGGGGGTACTTTTTCTTATTCCAACAGCTGAGAAATACGTTTGTGAGTGCCAAGAAGAGCAAGGTCCTAGTGAGGTGTTTGTGATTTGTGAATCCAAGAGTGAGACCTCATTTGTGAAAGCAAGAGTAGCAAAGTGTGAATCCACCCTTCTCATTAGGCTTGTCGTGGTCAAGTGAGAGTTTGTGCTTGTTACTCTAGGTGATCGCCATCTCCTAGACGGCTTGGTGGTGATTGGGAGTTTGGTGATCATCTGGCGGAGCTTGTGGATGACCCAACTCAAGTTGTGAGCGGTTGTGGGTAATTCACCGCGATGGAGTGTCGAAGAATCAACCCATAGAGAGCACTTGATCCTTGCATAGATCAAGGGGGAGCTACACCCTTGCATAGGTGCTCCAACGAGGACTAGTGGGGAGTGGCGACTCTCCGATACCTCAACAAAACATCGCCGCGTTCCTCCTTCTCTATTTACTTTAAGCATTTACTTTGAGCAATTCAATACTTGTCTTTACAGTCATAGAATTGCCATGCTAGAGTAGGAGTGGAACTTAGGTTGCAAGTCTTTTGTGCGTTAGATCAATAGAAACACTTTTCTAGGCACAAAGGGGTTAATTGGGCTAACCGTAGGATTTGAGTATTGCAAAGAAATTTAGAATTAGCCCAATTCACCCCCCCTTGGGCATCTTGATCCTTTCACCCCTGCTACCCCTCGTTGGAGCCTCTGGACAAGAACCACCGCATGAGGCCGTAGTCCTTGAGCAGATGCTTAACAGGAAAGGCGTGGTTCGGGCACGACCCATCGAGTAAATTTTCGAAGTGGTTCAGAGTGCCCTCCGTGGGCTTCTGACCACCCTTGCGGTCAGCCACGGCCACGAGCGAGTCCTCGAGCCATTGCTTCTTATTTTTCCTTTTGGCAGAATGATTGCAGGTGCCTTCGCCGGCACCCTCATCCCACCTTGCCTTGCCCTTGAGGCAATCGAAGATTACTGCAACTGCCTCTTCTCCTGAGGCGTGGTTGGTGGAGATGTCTTGGAGCTCCTTAGTGATCTGCGGGCCCTTGCATCCTAGCTTATGAACCAAGGACTCGCAGGCCGTCCCGGACAGGAAGGCTCCTATTAGGTCGGCATCGGCGACGTTGGGGAGCTCGTTGCACTGTCGGGAGAAGCACCGGATGTACCCGCAGAGGGTCTCACCGGCCTTCTGACGGAAGTTCTTGAGGGCCCATGGGTTCCCAGGGCACTTGTATGTGCCCTAGAAGTTTCCCACAAAGATCTCCTTCAAATTCGCCCAACTCTGGATTGCATTGGACGGTAGGTGCTCCAACCACGCTCGTGCTGAGTTGGCCAATAATAGTGGTAGGTTGCGGATAATGAAGTCATCATTATCCGCACCACCGGCTTGATAGGCAAGCCGATAGTCTTCAAGCCAAAGTCCTAGGTTTGTCTCCCCAGAGTACTTAGGGATATTGGTAGGTGGTCGGTACCTTGGTGGGAAAGCAGCGTTGAGGATGTGCCGACTGAAGGCTTGAGGGCCTGGCAGGCCAGGGCTCGGGCTCCGGTCCTCGCCGCTGTCGTAGCATCCACCGCGACGAGGGTGATAGCCACAGTGGACTCCTTCTCTTGGGTCACTGTAGGTACGTCTGTGGGCGTCGAGGGTGCTATGCGCGTCGCGGTTACCGCCGAGACGCTGATGTATCTAGGCCGCAGCGCGCTTCCTACCACCTTGTGGTGCCTGGTGGACTGATGCGTCCCTGGCGGGGTGCACCGAGGGCGTGTGCTGGCTAGGGCCGAGCTCACGTCACCGAGACAATGAGCTTTCCGCCTGTTGCGCCGCCGCACGCTCGAGCAGCGTGCGAATTTCACGGTGGGCCCGATGATCCTCGAGCGTCGCAGCCTCTGGAAGGCCATGAAGCAAGGCCATTGTGGCGGCAATGTTCTGGCTTGCCCGAGCGAAGTGAGGAAGGGTTTCATCATCGGCGATGATCCTTTGGTTCACATCACGGGCCACGGAGTGTGCGCGCCCACCGTCTCCGTGGCGTTCGATCTCTCGATCGACCTCCATGTATTCCTGAACAAGCTATTGTCTGACTTCATTGATCTCCCGCTTCCAGGCTCTCAGCTGCTCCACCCCTACGTGAGGTGGGGCCACTGTATCTCCTTTGGTTTCACTACCAAGGTTGCCTGCCGGGGTATCCTCCTCTGCGGAGATGCTTTTGACGTGTCCCTCGGAGGTATCCACCATGAAACATTCCCGCGAGGGGTGGTGGCTCCCCCTGCCGAAGTTCGAGCCAGAGTCCAACCCTGGCCCCTCTATGAGGAGGCCATGGAGGCATTCTGTGATGCTTTCGATCATTCCCACAAACTCACTGTTCGCAGCGGATGGGGTCATGCGCTGTGCCACGAGGTGTCTAACGGTCGCCACGGCGTTACGGAGACCGAACGGAAGCGCCATCGGGGTGCTCTGTGCAGAGTGTTCCAGAGAGAGGGTGAGGCAGTGCGGGTCCTCCCTAGACGGCTGGGGTCCAAGGGAGATGCCAGGCCGGCGCTCAAGCCTCCCGTAGTTGAAGCCAATGGAGGGGAGAGATTGGATGTTGGCTTGGGCCAACGCCAACTCTCCTCCCACCATGACGATGAAGTCCAGGTCACCAAAACGCACGTGTGGGCCCAGGACCCAGCTGATTGCATGGTTAGCCATCCAAGGCCTGATTTGTAACGCGCAAAGGCCCCTACTTGGAGCACCAACTGTCATTGTTTCGAACAAACACCAACTAGTAAATTTATAATTGTTGCGCGTTAGGCTCAGATGGTGCACTAAAGGACACAAGGTTTATACTGATTCGGGCAGAATGTCCCTACGTCTAGTTTGCTACTACTCGTGTTATTAGTACCAAAAAGGGTTCGTAGTAGGGGGTACAAATGGTCGAGAGAGGCATAGGTCCCAAGTCTTTGATGGAAGGGTCGAAAGGATGCCAAGAGCTTGGTTGCTGCTTGGCTGTATGTTGCGTGTGGAATCGGTTCGTCTTTGTCTTGCGTATCCAAAACGATCCATCTCCTTAGTGGGGCTCCCTACCCTCCCTTTTATAGATCAAGGGGGAGTAGGGGTTATAGATGGGAGAAAGAGGAAAAAACCAAAGGTAGAGAAGGTCCTTCGAAGGAGTCGGGTCTTCCTTTTCCCCTGTACCTACCATGCTAACATGGCAGACTGTGTCAGAGATGGCATGTTCATTGATCCTTATAGGGCCATGTCCCGGCATCTTTCAGCAAGTGGGTGTGTCCCATCCTACACTGGCGGATGGGGCGACGTGCCAGAGAGTCGAGCTATGACACTGCGGGGAGTAGACGGGGAAGTGACCATACGTCCATCATTGTAGATGATGCGAGCTCTGTCTTGGATCATAGTGGTTATCGTATGCTTGTGTTAGTATTTGCGTCCGAGGGCTGATGGCGGCGCCTACAACACTGTTGGACAAAAGTCGGTGCCTACAACACTGTTCGGGCTCTGCCAGGTCAGAAAGGGCCTAAAGCGCATGTCCCATCGTATCCTAACAGTACCTTCCTATAGGTTTGCAGGGCATGGTCCTCGGTACTGTGGTTGACTCAAATGTCCTGTCGTACCCTATGCTCATCTTTATGAAGGTGCAGGGTGCAGTCGTTGGGTTAGGCAGAGCCTGCCCTCAGCCATCGGGTGAGGCAGAGCCAGCCCTCAGACGTCCGGTGAAGCGGGGCCTACCCTCAGCCATTGGGCGAGGCGGAGCCTGCCCTCATACGTCGGGTGAGGCGGAGCTAGCCTTCGGACGTCGGGCAGGGCGGAGCCAGCCCTCGGGGATCGAACTAGGCGGAGCTAGCCCTCGGGGGTCGGGCGAGGTGGAACCAATCTTTTGTCGTTCGGACAAGAAGCGTAGTAACGTTCTTGTCTGACCGGAAGCATCAACGTTCGATGGTTATTTGTTCCACCTCATTGGGTACCCCTAAAAGATCCTAATGGCTAGAGGGGGGTGAATAGCCTATTTAAAAATTTCTACAACAACACTTAACAAATCGGTTAGACAATTATGAGGCGAAGCAAGTGTTGCGCTAGCCTACTAAAAAGCAAGCCACCTACAACAATTCTAGTTTATGTAGTTTCTATCCACACAATAACTATGTCACTACACTAAGTTAGTGTGCTCTCAAATAATAACTAAAGAGCCACACTAACCAAACTAACAAGCTCTCACAACTAGCTACAATAAAGAGCTTGACAACTAGTTTGCGGTAATGTAAAGAGAGTGAGCAAGAAGGTTATACCACTATGTTGAGGAAGGAGCCAATCAATCACAAGAATGAATAACAATGAAGACCAATCACCTCGGAATCAAATGATGAACACAATGATTTTTTACTGAGGTTCACTTGCTTGCCGGCAAGCTACTCCTCGTTGTGGCGATTCACTCACTTGGAGGTTCACGTGCTAATTGGCATCCCACGCCAAACCCTCAATAGGGTGCCGCACAATCAACACAAGATGAGGATCACACAAGCCACGAGCAATTCACTAGAGTACCTTTTGGCTCTCCGCCGGGGAAAGGTCAAGAACCCCTCACAATCACCATGATCAGAGCCGAAGACAATCACCAATCTCCGCTCGACGATCCTTGCTGCTCCAAGCCGTCTAGGTGGCGGCAACCACCAAGAGTAACAAGCGAATCATGCAGCGAAACACAAACACCAAGTGACTCTAGATGCAAACACTCAAGCAATGCACTTGGATTCTCTCCCAATCTCACAAAGATGATGAATCAATGATGGAGATGAGTGGGCGGACTTTGGCTAAGCTCACAAGGTTGCTATGTCAATGCAAATGGCCAAGGGAGTGAGCTTGAGCCAGCCATGGGGCTTAAATAGAAGCCCCGACGAAATAGAGCCGTTGTACCCCTTCACTAGGCACAACACTGGGTGACCGACGCTCCGGTCATATTGACTGGACGCTGGACCCCAGCGTCCGGTCACGTGATACACGCCACGTGTCCCCGCTCTTTAAAAACTGAGCGCCCGATCCCAACGGTCAAGTGATGACCGGACGCGTTGCTGTGAAGTGACCGGGCATTGGACCTCAGCGTCCGATCGTTTCCAGTAAGCATCCAGAAGCGAGAAATCATGACCGGACCCGGTCATGCTCGACCGGACACACCCAGTGTCCGGTCACACGGCGTCTCCCCTGTGCACTGCCATGTCAGTAGGACCGGACGCAACCCTCCAGCGTCTGGTCACTAAGTGACCCAGTGTCTGGTCAGAGACCGACGCCAGCGTCTTCGCTGCTTCTACTGACCAGACGCGCCGATCCAACCGAGGTCAGCGTCCGGTCACTTCCAGTGGCATCCATCTTTCCTGTATAGGGCGTCGGTGAAGTTTCTAACCCTTGCTCAAATGTGCCAACTATCAAGTGTATCACCTTGTGCACATGTGTTAGCATATTTTCACAAATGTTTTCAAGGGTGTTAGCACTCCAATAGATCCGTAATGCATATGCAATGAGTTAGAGCATCTAGTGTACTTTGATAACCGCATTTTGATACGAGTTTCACCCCTCTTAATAGTACGGCTATCGATCCTAAATGTGATCACACTCACTAAGTGTCTCGATCACTAAAACAAAATAGCTCCTACCATTTATACCTTTGCCTTGAGCCTTTTGTTTTTCTCTTTCTTCTTTTCAAGTCCAAGCACTTGATCAACACCATGGCATCACCATCATCATGTCATGATCTTCATTTGCTTCACCACTTAGAATGTGCTACCTATCTCATGATCACTTGATAAACTAGGTTAGCACTTAGGGTTTCATCAATTCACCAAAACCAAACTAGAGCTTTCAATCTCCCCCTTTTTAGTAATTGATGACAACCCTTTCACAAAGATATGAATTGAAATTCAATTGAATCCATGTTGCTTGTCCAAGCATATTTACTATGTGTAAAAGGATATGGACAAGTTTCATGAATCCCATATGGTAGCAATTTCTCCCCCTACATATGTGCTAAGAGTTTGGATTGTAGCTTGCACATATGCTTAGATAGGAAATATAGGAGACAATGTCTACCAAATGATGCTAAGGTATAAAAGATGGACCTTTGAAGCGTGATACCATTCGGAGTGCACCATTATACCATCCTTAGCACCATGGTTAGCTCGATACCACTTGGAAACACTTGGAAATGAAATCACTAGATAACCTATGCATGCTAGTTTTTTATTTCATCATTCAAACCTACAACTAGCATACACCACACAAGCATGGATATTGAAATTTAAAACTTGTGCCATGCAAGCAAACATATGAAATGCACCATACAAGTTCATGAGCTTGCTCCCCCTACTTGTGTGCTCAAGATTTTAATTGGTCCCTTTCCTTTATCATATATCTCCCCTATGTCAAGTTATTTCCCTATCACTTATGTCTTTTCACTATCTTTGTACACTATTTCTCCCCCTTTGTCATCAATGACCACAAAGGTTCAAACTATAGATAGGTTGAGATTATCAATGTCAACCAATGGGGTGAGGATCATATTCTCAAATTTGGTTCAAACTAGAATATTTGCCAAGGATATTTAACTCGGTTTGATCCAAGGACAAGCTTCTTCACACCTCCAAAATAAGGGTTATCTTGTACCATGTTGAGTTAAACACTTATAGCTTATTTTCTAGATTAAACACTAGATTTACAAGCCCACAAACATGTCATATGCTACCACTAGATCAAAATAAGCATAAAAGCAATAGTGGTACCATATAATCATCAAATTCATTTGATTTTCATGAATGAGCTTATTAAATGTGATAGATGTCTAGATGCACTAAACAAGTCTTTAGCAAGGATGTATGCCATGCCAATCAACTTTTACCTTGGATTGCTCCAAGGAGAGGCATGTCATATAAGTGGGGGTGCATCAACACATATTTGAGAAATCCAATATGTTCAATTCATTCCTTAGCTTGCAAAACCTTTTCTCATCCAATGGCTTGGTGAAAATATCGGCAAGTTGATCTTCGGTGCCTACACTCTCAATGCAAATGTTTCTTTTTTATTGGTGATCTCTTATGAAATGGTGGCGTACATCAATGTGCTTTATTCTTGCATGTTGAATCGGATTGTTGGTCAACTTGATTGCACTCTCATTGTCACATAGCAATGGCACTTTCTTGAACTTGATTCCAAAATCACTCAAAGTGGCCTTCATCCAAAGTACTTGTGCACAACAACTACCGGTGGATATGTATTCGGCTTCGGCGGTTGATAATGCAACACTATTTTGCTTCTTGGATGACCATGAAATAAGTGATCTTCCCAATAATTGACATGTGCCCGAGGTGCTCTTTCTTTCAACCTTGCATCCCACATAATCCGAGTCGGAGTAACCAACTAGCTCAAACTTTGCTCCTTTGGGATACCACAAACCAATATTTTGTGTATGCTTCAAGTACCTCAATATTCTCTTTGTAGCTTTCAAATGACTTTCTCTTGGTGAGGATTGAAATCTTGCACACATGCATACACTAAACATGACATTCGGTCTAGATGCGGTCACATAGAGTAGGCTTCCAATCATAGACCGATACAATTTTTGATCCACCATATTGCCACTTGCATCACTATCCAGGTTGCCATTTGTTCCCATTGGTGTGCTAATGGTTTTGCTTTCACTCATGCCAAACTTCTTGATCATGTCCTTGATATATTTGCCTTAACTCACAGATGTACCATTCTTCAATTGCTTAATTTGAAGACCAAGGAAGTAACTTAACTCTCCAATCATGGACATCTCAAACTCATTAGCCATCATCTTTCCAAACTCATCACAAAAGTCTTGATTGGTTGATCAAAATATGATGTCATCAACATAGATTTGCAACACAAATAAATGTTTTCTAATCTTTTTGATGAAAAGAGTGGTGTCAACCTTGCCCATAATGAACCCTTTAGAGAGTAGGAAGTCCCTCAATCTCTCATACCATGCTCTAGGTGCTTGCTTCAAGCCATACAATGCCTTCTTTAACTTGTAAACATGGTCGGGCTTCTTGTCATCTTCAAAACCGGGAGGTTGCTCAACATATACTTCTTCATTGATGTAACCATTGAGAAATGCACTCTTAACATCCATTTGACAGAGCTTGATGTTGTGGGCACAAGCATAGGCTAGCAAGATTCTAATTGCTTCATATCTAGCAACCGGGGCATATGTTTCTCCAAATTCAAGACCTTCAACTTGTGTATATCCTTGTGCTACCAATCTTGCTTTGTTCCTTACTACTATCCCATCTTGATCTTGCTTGTTTCTAAAGACCCATTTGGTTCTAATCACATTGTGTCCCTTTGGTCTTTCTACCAATTCCCATACTTGATTTCTTGTGAAGTTATTCAATTCTTCAGGCATAGCATTCACCCAATCAACATCTTTTAATGCTTCATCTATCTTCTTTGGTTCAATGGATGACACAAATGAGAAGTGCGCACAAAATGAAGCTAATCTTGATCTTGTTTGTACACCTCTAGAAATATCACCAATGATAGTGTCCAATGGATGATCCCTTGCAATATTTATTGGTTGGAGGATTGGAACTTGATTACTTGCACTTGCTTGATCATTGGGTTGAGATGATGTACTAGCCACTTGATTTTGTTCATTATCATGAGAGCCAATTGCACTAGCTTGATTTGTATCATCTTACACATTTGAGTTAGAGAGCACTTGCACTTGATCATTTTCATCATCATTCACTTGCCTAGGCCTCAATTCACCAACATCCATATTCTTCATAGCATTTGAAAGTTTAATGCATCTAACATCTTCCAAGTTCTCATTCTCTTCTTGTGAACCCTTGGTTTCATCAAATTCAACATCATGAACTTCCTCAAGAGTTCCACTATCCAAATTCCAAACTATATATGCTTTGCTAGTGGTTGAGTATCCAAGTAGGAATCCTTCATCACCTTTCTTGTCAAACTTGCCCAATCTAGTGCCTTTCTTCAAGATATAGCATTTGCAACCAAAGACCCAAAAAGATGCAATGTTGGGCTTTCTACCATTCAAGAGCTCATATGGTGTCTTCTCTTTCAATGGGTGACAATAGAGGCGGTTGCTATAATAGCAAGCCGTGTTGATAGATTCAGCCCAAAAAGATTAACTCACATTGTACTCACTAAGCATAGACCTTGCCATATCAATGAGTGTTCTATTCTTCCTCTCAACAAGGCCATTTGATTGTGGAGTGTACTTGGCCGAGAATTGATGTCTAATTCCAAATTCATCACACAACTCATCAATTCTAGTGTTCTTGAACTCACTACCATTGTCACTTCTAACTCTCTTGATGGTTGTTTCAATCTCATTGTGAATGCCCTTGACAAATGATTTGAATATTGCAAACACATCACTTTTGTCCACTAGAAAGAATACTCATGTGTATCTAGTGTAATCATCCACTATCACAAAGCCATATTTGTTACCACCAATGCTAGTGTATTATGTTGGCCCAAACAAATCCATGTGCAATAACTCAAATGCTTTACTGGTGCTCATCATGCTTTTCTTAGGATGGGTGTTTCCAACTTATTTGCCGGCTTAACAAGAGCTACAAAGTTTATCCTTCTCAAATACAACATCTTTCAAGCCTCTAACCAAGTCATACTTAACCAATCTATTCAATTGTTTTATTCTAACATGACCAAGCCTTCTATGCCATAACCAACCCATGCTAGACTTAGTGAACAAGCATGTAGATAATCTAGCTTCACTAGCATTGAAATCAACCAAGTATAGATTCTCATATCTAAAGCCTTTGAAGATCAAGTTAGAGCCATCTACACTTATGATCTCTACATCATCTACCCCAAATATGCATTTAAATTCAAGATCACATAATTGAGCCACGGATAGCAAATTGAAGTTCAAGCTCTCTACTAGCAACACATTGGATATGCTCATGTCATTAGATGTTGCAATCTTACTAAGCCCTTTGACCTTGCCTTTGCCATTGTCACCGAATGTGATACTATCACAACCATCATTGCCATTGGTGTTGATTGAGTTGAACATTCTTGCATCACCGGTCATGTGTTGAGTGCACCCACTATCAAGAACCCAATGCCTTCCTCGGGTTTTGTAATTAACCTACAAAAGAAGATCAATTCTTTTTAGGTACTCAAACTTGCTTGGGTCCTTGAAGGTTAGTCACTAAGCTCTTTGGTACCCAAATGACTTTCTTCTTTGAGCCCATCCGTGGTTTACCAATGAACTTAGCCTTCACACCATTTGCACCTTTTGTAAGTACATAGAAAGAATCAAGCTTAATGGAGGATACATTAGCTTGTGACTTTTTGTTCATGCACTTTTGCTCTACATGACCAACTTGCTTGCAACTAGTGCAAAACCGACCATTGTTCTTCACAAAACTAGTCTTGTGAGGAGCAAAGACCGTCTTGCCTTTCTTGGAGGTATAGCCCAATCCCTCTTTGTAGAGAGAAGCTCTTTGGCTACCCAAGCACATAAGCAAGTGGTCCTCACCACCATAGGCTTTAGCCAAGGTGTGAGTGAGCTTATTAACCTCCTTCTTGAGGTTCTCATTCTCAACCGTGGCCAGCGTCCGGTCACTTACAATGACCTCCGTCTTTTCTATAAAGAGCGCTGGTGGCACCGTCGGACTGTCCGCACTCTATGGGCGGACACTCCGTCGGTGAAGTTTCTAACCCTTGCTCAAATGTGCCAACCATCAAGTGTATCACCTTATGCACATGTGTTAGCGTATTTTCACAAAATGTTTTCAAGGGTGTTAGCACTCCATTAGATCCTAAATGCATATGCAATGAGTTAGAGCATCTAATGGCACTTTGATAACTGCATTTCGATACGAGTTTCACCCCTCTAAATAGTACGGCTATCGATCCTAAATGTGATCACACTCACTAAGTGTCTCGATCACTAAAACAAAATGGCTCCTACCGTTTATACCTTTGTCTTGAGCCTTTTGTTTTTGTCTTTCTTCTTTTTAAGTCCAAGAACTTCATCAACACCATGGCATTACCATCATCATGTTCGTCTCGTAAAGTACAACTAGACTGTGCAATTAGTTTTTAATTTCGTCTACTTTTAGTATTGCATGCATGTACCGCAAGTTTGATGTGACGGGGAATCTTCTTTTTGCATAGTGTCAAAGTTGGGAACTAAACAAGGGCCAGAGCGAGTTTATTTATTGTATCCTCTGACGCTGCGGTCCCGGCGGTGCATCAGCATGCGATGGGATGCAGTGCATTTGTTTGCGAACTAGATTTTTTTTAAATTTTAACACTTTTTTAAACTAATTTTGAATCTAGCACTGCTGTTTTTTTTCAAAACTAACATTTTTTGTCGTGTCTATTGCCATGGCGCGGTGAAATACCTGTACCGCGCCATGCATGGTGGCGCGGCGGGTGGCTGACGTGGCGACGACCGAAGAGGCTGACATGGCAGGGCCTACCGCGCCACTGATCTTGGCGCGGCAGTGCCGCGCCCTGATCCGTGGCGCGGCAGAGCCAAATAAAAGCCTCGTGGCCAGTCCTGCCTGCCCGAGCAGCAAGGCCGCTTGCCCGCTCCCGCCCGTGCCCGGCGGACTCTGCGAGCTCCTCCACTTGTCATCACTCTGTCTTTTTCGTGCATTTAACCATCACATACAACCGTTTTTGCATATCACGTGGTACCTCAACTCCTGATCCGAATAAGTGACGGTGTACAACATATGATGTACTCTACTGCACTCAGTAGACGGCAGCAGCTAGTCTACTCCTACTCCTACTTGAGCTTGCCGCTGCCAGGACGTGACCTGTGGCTGCACCGGTCACGTCTCCATGGTTAATGCTAATTATTAATTAATTAACCCGCTCAATCATGCACCGTCGTCAACCACGAGAAATTCCTGGCATGCGCCTCTCATTTAACGCTAATTCTGGTCTGAAACTTGACTTGTTCGGCTTCTTTTTTCAGCTGAAACAGTATTTTTCTCTCACAACATTTCAACCAGAACAGTATTTTTCAGCCAATTTCAGCCAAGTTTCAAACCAGCGAACGAGGACCCATGCCACGGAGTGTGCACGAATACAGATGGTTCATTCACTTGTGATTGTCCTACGGGCACCCGAGGAAATGCATCTAATGGAGAATGCCACAAAGATCCCTTTCCTCCACGAGCACAGGTGGCCGCTGGTACGAGCATTTTTCTTAAGCTGCAACACTTCGATTTTTATTTATGGAAAGCTTGCAGGTTCACATGTTGAGCTCAGTTTGGCCCGCTGGTACGAAAGCTTCCACTTTGGTCATGATTGCATTAAAGCTTTCAAGGTATGCGCTACATCTTGCTTGTTTTTAATATAATATATAACCTCCTGTGCCCGATTAAATCAGTTTCTATAAAGTTTAAAACAGATTGGTGCCACAGAAAAACAAAAAACTACAGGACCCGTCATCAGTTTTTAGTTCCATGTTTTAGTTCCAAGCTAATCGGTTTTGCCTATTAAAATTTACTACTCCACTCAATTGAACCCCATTATTTGCTCCATGAGTTAATCACTACTATGAACACATTTTTCAAAGGCGGGCATAACATGTTAATATGACCTGCCTCTAGCAAGGCGCCTGTGTTAATCAAGATTTTCATTGGTAGGGAACTTGTGGGTCTCTGAAAATGAATTTGGCAAATAAAATAAGCTGTCAGCCTAGCTAGCGTGTTGTGCGAGCCCACTAAGCCCACCGTGGAGGACCGCCGTCTTCATCACCGAGTATGATGCCAAGATCTTGCAGGATTTGTCTCATCCTCGGGTATCGCAGGATCCTCCTAAACCTCGCCGAATGAGTGAGCTGCCAAGCCATACCGCCACGTCGACCCACCTAGATCTAGCAAGCTACCATGCCGTGCCACCATGCGAACCTATCTTGATCCACACCAAGAAACCATGCCGTGTTGCCATGCCGATCCACCTAGATTCAAACTCGGTGAGGACAGGGAGATGTTTGGACACAAAGATGAGTCCTAGCTAGGGTGTACCACATTTATGTTGCTTCCTCACCGCCCTCATTGAGGTGCTCCATATCTGTGCCGCCCACCTCGATGTAGATCTCATCCACGATACTCGAAATCTCGATTGGTGGCCACTAGGAAAGAGAGGGTCGGCAACCACATGGAGGCGAAGGGGCAACCGCACGTCATCAAAATGCCTTCGGTCCACAACCCAGCTGGGCCGTCACTGATAAGAGGGTGGTGAGAGAAAGGGCCCTCCACTAGATCTGCCCTTGGCCACCCCGCCGGATCATGGTGGCGAGAGAAAGGGCTGGCCACGCTGCATGGGCCTTCTGGATCTTCCTTCACCCTTGGTTGTCCGCGCCACTGTGCCTCGCGTTTCAGCCACTCCCAGGTCACGCCTCTACGCTTGGCGACTCCCTGCCCCCCCCCCCCCCCCCCGCCCCGCACACCAAGGCCATGCCTTGCTCCTCGCACACTCTGCCATGCCACACCTTGCAAGCAGAGAGAAGAGGGAGGGTGGGTGTTGTGGGGAAGAAGAAGAAGAAGAAGAGGGAGGGATGTTGACTGTGGGGGAGAAGACGGAGGGCGACTATGGTGGAGATGGACTATCGAGGTAGGGTTCTCTATCCTTGATTATATATATGAGGAGTTAAAATGGGTTGTTTGGCTGCACCTCAATTGACAAAATCTCTCTTAAGAGTTCTGCCTTGGAAAATGACTTCCATTCTTAGAGGCAGACCTGTCCCAACTACATTAATTGATTTACAAAGGTGGGGTGCCTCAAAAAATGGTTCGTCTCCCTCAGTAAATAAAATGGCATGTCTCCTAAAATTGGTTTTGTGCTAGTGAATGTGGGTTTGACTTCCAAGAGTGCGCTCCAGTGCCTTTGAGGAAAAATAAATGTGATACAGTTAAGCTCTAGGAGTGGATTTAATCTAAGACAAGTTCTTAGCCCGAGAGTTAATTTAAGAGGAGCAGTATATATATGTCTATTTTTGTACAACTTCACTCCCTAATTTTTAGCTCTAGCTTCTAATTCTCCACTACTATAGCAAGCCGATCACAGCTGGTTCGAAAACCCCCATCACCGCCGATTTTGGGCCTAGGCAGTGATTGTTGACGGTGATGATCAAGGTCATCACCACCGGTTCATAACCAGCTGTGATATGATGCTAACACCACTGCATTGGCGTATACTCCGTCAGTGTATAGGTCATGATCACCGTTGCCTTGATGCATGAGCAGTCTGTGTCCTGGTCATGTTCACCATCGCTTTGGCAGACGATCCGTATGTGTCGAGGTCATGATCATCGTCACTTTGGAGTACAATACGCCTGTGATGATCCTATAATTGGTGTCGGTTTACTAAATGACTCAGCGGTGATGATGTTTTGATCCCCACCCCATCATATGTTACACCTATTGCGTTGATGATTGGTTCACCATCGTGGTACAGTCCGACGGTGACGAGAAGTTTTATGACCAACGGTGAGTGGTATGATGCGGCGGTGATGAGCAAACGATAAATGGTGGTTCTATGCATAACCAACGGTGATGGAATGGTCTTCAGGTTTTCACAATATATTTGTTAATTCAGATAGACCTCAATAGCTTACTGAACACGCCATACATATATAATCATTAAATCCATACATCATATCCACAAACAAGTGTACTTTTAACAATAACAATCCACGCTAACATGTCAAGTGTGTAAATTGTTGTACTAACACAAGCTGCCATTTGATTACATGATAAGGCACTGATATCTACAAACTTACATAACAAAAACGAGCTAGTTATGCTCTTGCTTTGTGCCACTAGTGCCTGCAAACCAAGGTAAATATAATTAGTGCATTCTTCATATTGTGGTAGCCAATGCACCATACAACCCCTCCTCCTGATCTCTGAAATAATCCTTACCAGAGACTCGTTTTTGGGCTCCTGGCACAATATTATTCAATTCGGAGACATTGCAGGAAATTTGTTACAAAGCAGAAGAATTAATAATATTCAACACACCATTTTTGTTACTAAGCCAAAATTAGCCTATATATCGAATCAAAATAACTGTCTACCTATAAAAACACGTCGTAACAACAAGATACAACAATTGCAGCTTTTCTACTCTGCTAATGACTCGATTATAGACAATATAGCTAGTGACCATCGCTAGCAATTATATACTCTTTCCATTTCGAATTATAAGTCGTTTTGGTTCTTTTAGATACATGGTTTTTGCTATGCATCTAAATATATACATTATTTGTAGACACATATATAGTAAAGCTATGAATCTAGAGAAGACAAAACGACTTACAATTTCGAATAGAGGGAGTAGTAATTTTGATAGATTGTTCACCATAGTTTCTATAGTGTCTACATAATGCTTTTTCTCGGTCAACTGAACATGGATACATTATTAATTAATTTCCGATTACCATATCTCTCCAGGAATTTTGGCCGGACTTTTGGTTGCCCTGATTGCTTTTCTTTCCACAGAAGTTTTCCGCCACAAGGCGAGCAAGAAAAGACAAGGCTACTTTGAGCAACACGGAGGCCGGATGTTGTTGCGAATTCTCGAAACAGATGACAACAACATCGCCTTCACCTTATACGACAGAGGAGACTTAGTGAAGGCCACACGTGGCTTTCACAAGGCCAACATCGTCGGGGAAGGAGCACATGGCACCGTCTACAAGGCCACCCTCGGCACTGCCACTGTCGCGGTGAAGCGATGCAAGCAGATCGACAAGAGCAGGACGGATGAGTTCGTCCAGGAGCTGGTCGTGCTCTGCCGCGTCAACCACCCAAACATCGTCAGGCTCCAAGGCTGCTGCCTCCATTTCGTTGCAGATATTAATTGAAGAGGGCCTTGACGGTAAAAAAATACCCATGCCATGGAGTGTGCACGAATACATATGCAGCCTGTTCGGCTGGGGCTGAAACGATCGTATACGATCATGGATTATTACTGCTGTCTGGTTTGATGCGAGAGAAAAATATTGTTCTAGCTGTAAATTTAAGATCGTTACAATCAAACGAAAATGGTGAGGTTCATTCGCTTGTGATTGTCCTAGGGGTAGCCGAGGAAATGCATCTAATGCGGAATGCCACAAAGATCCATTCCCTCTCGGAGCACGGGTAGCCACTGGTACGATCCAGCATTTTCTTATTCTTAAGTGGCAACGCATTTTTATTTTTATTTATGGAACTTGCAGGTTCACATGTTGAGCTCAGTTTGGCTTGCTGTAGAATTTTCTTTACCAAAAATAAAAGAGACACATAATACCCTTAAAGTCCAACGGTATTTCAAATTTGTTTCATTGGTATTTCATAGGTGCAGAAGCACAATGAGGCCTTCAGATTTACGTTAATGCTACTAGAACATAGGGAGTCGGACCACAATTTACTCGATGTTTCTGGTAATAACTAAAGAATTAACTTGCTCAATTGCACGATTAGACTTTTAGACACTACTACAAAAAGGATTTGTAGAAATACTTCTTTTTTTAGGGACGGCTTTATACTCAGCCGCCCCTACGAATCGATTTGTAGAGACGGCTAAAAAATCGCTCCTACAAATCATTGATTTGTAGCCAAGCCTGAGTAGGGGCGACTGGGCAAACCGCCCCTACGAATGCCCTGGAGCCGCCCCTGCAAAGTCTGTGTATATGTGACCATTTCTTTATACAAATCCTACTACTTTCAATGACTTCCACCGTCCCAAAAGAGTGTCACTATAGGTCATGTTGGTCAAACTATCTAGTTTCATTAAATTTGTAGAAAATATTAGCAACATTTATATCTCTATAATAAATAAGTTTATTATAAAAATATATTCAACGATTAAAACTATCATAAAAAGCCCGTCTCTTCCAGTGACCATTGCTAGAAATTATATGGTTCTATTGATAGATTGTTCATCGCACTATCGGTATCTACATACATTCTCCACAGACAACTGATCTTGGAACACATTATTAATTTCTGATTACCGTATCTCTCCAGGAATTTCGGTCGCATTTTTTGTTGCCCTGCTGATTGCTATTCTTTTAAACCAAGTCCACGTTTAGTTTCAAAAACTTTTCCCCAAAATTGCTACAGTAGCCATCACATCGAATCTTGCGATACGTGCATGGAGCATTAAATGTAGACGAAAAAAAACTAATTGCACAGTTTGGTTGGAAATCGCGAGACGAACGTTTTGAACATAATTAGTCCATAATTGAACATTAATTATCAAATAAAAACGAAAGGGCTACAGTAGCCAAATTCCTAAATTTCACCCAACTAAACACAGCCCAAGTTTTCCTCAATAAGGAGATGAAAAGACAAAGGTACTTTGAGCAGCACGGAGGCCGGATTCTGTCGCGAATTCTCGAAACAGAAGGCAACAAGACCTTCAAGTTATACGAAAGAGGAGACCTAGTGAGGGCCACACATGGCTTCCACAAGGCCAACATCGTCGGGGAAGGAGCACATGGCACCGTCTACAAGGCCACCCTCGGCACTGACACTGTCGCGGTGAAGCGATGCAAGCAGATCGAGAAGAGGAGGACGGATGAGTTCGTCCAGGAGCTGGTCGTGCTCTGCCGCGTCGACCACCCAAATATCGTCAGGCTCCAAGGCTGCTGCCTCCATTTCGAGGCGCCCATGCTCGTGTACGAGTTCGTGCCCAACGGGACCCTGAGCGATCTGCTCCACGGCAGGCCTCGGCGCCGGGTGGTGACGCTGCCAACCCGGCTGAGGATCACCGCGGAGACCGCGGAGGCCCTCAAGCACCTGCACTCGCCGCCGCACCCGACGCTCCACGGCGACGTCAAGCCGCAGAACATTCTGCTCGGCGACGGATGGGTCGCTAAGGCTATCTCCAAAGATGAGTACCCAAAAGCGAGACTTGTTCCACGGTATAGGTCACGTACACTAAAATACATCCCGCACCAAGTCTTGCATCTCCAACAGCAGACGCAAAAGGAGGTGTGGCGCCATGGAGGACGGGCACGATGGAGCCGAACTCGAGGACGCCGCCCTTGCACGGGAGGAAGACGATGGCGCGGATGCCATCTCCGGCCGTCTCGCGAGCGCCGCCTCCTCCCCCGCGACCCTCTCCTCTTCCCCGCGCCGCGCCGGAGGGGGCCCGCCGCGGCTCCCCGTCGTGCAGCTTCTCCGCCTCCTCCCCCGCGACCCTCTCCTCTTCCCCGCGCCGCGCCCGAGGGGGCCCGCCGCGGCTCCCCGTCGCGCAGCTTCTCCGCCTCCGGCGCGGGCTCGGGCCCCAGCTCCGCCTCTGCCTCCGGCGCACGGGAGAGACGAGAGCGAGAGAGGGGCAGCGCCGGCAGTTTGCGTCGCGCGTGGAGGACGACGCAACTTTGCGTCTCCTCTCTCCTCGAACGCAAATTGCGTCTTGCGTATTGGTCATCGGTTGGAGGCCGATTCCGGTACCCAAAACACCGTCTGGGACGCAAATATGCGTTTGGGGCGCGGTGTTGGAGACAGTCTAAGGTGTCCGACTTTGAGTGCTCAACTATCAACGACAACGTGCAGGTGGTGCCCAAGGGCACGCTGGCCTACCTTGACCCTGAGTTTTTACAGGACTTCCAGATAACAGAGAAGACCGACGTCTACAGCTTCGGGGTCGTGCTGATTGAGCTCTTGACGTAAGAACCCACAGGCCAAAGAATGGAAGAACCTGACCACAACGTTTCAGGACAGGATGGGAAATGGCACCCTTGGTGATCTTCTAGACGCTGACATAGTCGAGGAAGGGAGCATGGGAGTGATATATGCAGCTGCCAAGCTAGTGAGCCGATGCATCGCTGCTCCGGGTAATGCAAGGCCGGCCATGGGACAGGTCGCTGTGGAGCTTCGGCAATTTTCGGATGAAATGCCGGAAAGCCCTGAGGCGCGAGCGGCTCTCGAGGTTGAGTTGTGGATGGCAGGTATAGCTACACTGCTACTGAGGGTGAAACTACTTGATTTTCTAATCTTCCTGCACTCACAGCACTCGCAAGGTGATATGAGATCCTGGTTTTAGATAGCAGGCTATAGCGCCTAGCTACCGGAGACAGACCACACCTATTACTATTTTTGCTGCTATGTCAGCTAAGACCACTACGTTGCACTTTAGTGCCGCTAAATTGCAAAGTTTTAGCTTTGAAATAGCGCACTACTTCAATTTTAGCTATAATATTGACAATCTAGTTATTATATACTTATATTATGTTTTACAGTTTGTTTTTTGGAAAATTGAACAATTGAATTTCATGAATTACGTTATAATATTATATGTTGTAAAGTTTTCTGGACTCCTAAAACCTTTGAAATACATTTGTGCCCAACATATTTTATGATTGTCAATCAAGTACTTATATTTTTCATTGTTTTCTTACAAAACGCTATATGTTATAGCTTCGCTATAGCTGCCTTATACCTTTATAGCTTCTGAAAAAAAAAATGTCACTATGTTCTATAGCCAGTAATTTTAAACCTTGTATGAATGGAGAGTTTGCTAAAGCCTACGTTAATTGTGTTATTTCGCAACAGTCGCGTGCTCTTATCTGTGTATTTTCTATGTTTATTCTTTGTTTATTACAGTTCATGGAATGCTTGGTGCACCGTCCTCCGTCCATCTAATATAAAAATGATGAAAATGGCGACCGAAAATCTAATAATCTGCACATTTGCCTGCGGCAGTTATGGTTGACGACTTCCCGTCAATCAGAGCTTCATAGTATAGTTGATACAATATGCGAGTCATCACTTATACGAGGGCATCTTTGTCCTTCCTAATGATATTTGTGAGTCGTGTACTGATCACATGGTCCAAACATGACATGGTGGCCGGATGCAAGCGATGCTAGTGCCGGCATGCTTTGATGCCTAGGAACGTGCTTGGACCACGAGCACAACTGGTTTCACACAAAGCCCATTAAGACCCGCTCCATGAAAAACCATAATTATAAAAGCAAAATTGACCTGCCCCCTTCTAGCCTCCACACTTCTGCATCTGCCTAGCCGCCACTACGCCAGATTTGCACATCACTGCTGGCATCATCACTGCTGGATTTGTGAGAAGCGGCAGTGATGTACCTTCACTGCCGGTTATGAGCTTGAAAATGAAAAAATGATTGGGTCTGGGCTAAAACCGGCAGTGAAGGACCACATCACTGCCGGTTTGTGGCTTGAATCGGCAGTGTTTTGGTAGGCACTCATCACTGCCAGTTTAAGCCAAGAACCGACAGTGATTGGGCTCTATCACTGTCGGTTCTAGCCAAGAACCGATGGTGATAAGCCTACAACATAAAAAGGTTGCAGCCGTCCTCTCCTTCCTGCTCTCTTCCATCCCAAGAACAGAGGCGCGCGTTTGGACCCTTCCCTCCATTGTTGCAGCTGCTCTTCACCATGAAGCTAGTGCTTGGATTTTGAAGAATGGCTTGATCTTTTTGCTTTATTAATAATTCAACAAAATGATTTACTGTTCCTCTTTGGATATCATCTATTTTGAACGACAGCGCAAGAAATATAACCACCAAAGGCTGTTAGACATGGAGATCGTCGCAATGCAATCGGAGCTCGCAAAGTTCATCTTAGCTGAGGTATTGGAAAAAAATGGAGTATTTTCCATTGCACAATCCGTGAGGTACAAGGACCAGTATGGCCCAGAGCGGCTCGCCAGATTATTGTAAGAAGTTCGAGAAGCATTGCACAATCTGTGAGGTCCGAGAACATTTCTTTTTTGTTTTGAGGGATCGAGATCTAGATATAACATTTGAACTGTAACCGTAACATTTGTAATGTTTAATATTGATGGATCTGTCGTCTACGTAGCGTATATAAAGCGAAACCCGATTCCACGAAAAAATTTAAATTAAAATTAATTATAAAACAATAAAATACGAATGGGCCATCACTACCGGTTAGCAACGAACCGGTAGTGTTGTCGTAACCATCACTGCCGGTTATCAAAAAAACCGACAGTGTTGTCTTACTCAACATTGCCGGTTTGAGCCATGAACCGACAGTGTTGGACTGCTCAACGCTGCCGGCTTGAGCCATGAACCGACAGTGTTGTCTTGCTCAACACTGCCGGCTTGAGCCATGAACTAACAGTGTTGTCTTGCTCAACACTGCCGACTTGAGCCATGAACCGACAGTGTAGGCTTGCTCAACACTGTTGGCTTGAGCCAAGAACCGACACTCTTGAAGCAACCATCACTGTTGGTTGGAACTACAAACTGGCAGTGTTGTTCAACTAGACACTGTCGGGTGGAGCCAGGAACCGACACTGTTGCTTGTAGATCAGTGTTGGTTTTTAAGAACCGACAGTGATGTCAACACCACATCACTGCCGGTATGCCACTGTCGGTTCAAAATCTGACAGTGATGGGAGTTTTTGAACCGACAGTGATGTCCAGATCTGGCGTAGTGCGCCCTCCCAAGTCCATATCCTCACGACCTTGAGGCTGCTCACCCACATCGGGCCTCTTCCCTCCCCCGCTGCCCCATCTGCGAGGTCAGAGGTGACTAGCTCACCATGCGGCAAAGGCCCTATTCGCTTCTCTTATAATCCGTCTTTTTCGGCTTGTTTTTTCAGCCAGAACAGTATTTTTCTCTTACAACAAATCAGCCGGAACAGTATTTCGACTTGTTTTTTCAACGAAGCGAACGGGGCCAAAGTGGGGCAACTGCCCCAACTACCGCTGGCATGGAGAACACCCCATCCCACTCCCCCCTCTTCTTCCTTTCCTTCTGATGTCTCCCGAGTAGAGTAGGCGGACATTTTTTTGTGTGGGGAAGAGCAGGCGGTAGGTGAGTGACTAGGCGAGCGGAGGCATGCGAAGGCCCAATAGCACATAAGCCCGATAGCCCATCATTCCAAATCCCGAATCTCCACCCCTGGTCGGCCTTAGCCAAGGGTGGAGCTATACTGAACTGAGTGGGTGCGGCCGCACCCACAAAAAAAATCGAAAAACAGTGATAACACTCAAATTTCAACCATATATGCATCCACACATTGTAAACCCTCACACCCACAAAGCCAAATGCACATTTCTTAGATTTGCTCTAACTCCGCCACTGGCCCAAGCATCTCCATGACCGTGACTCCATCTTTGGCTCTCCCCTCTCATCTTTCGATTAGCATTTGGATAGCTACAACGTCCCCCCCCCCCCCCAGGGTGTTGCTGCAGCCCACCACCCCTTGCTGTCGCGGTGTCGTAGCGCCCTGTTATATACAGTTGGGGTGATGTCATAGTGACACTGCAGCACTACCCCAGTGCCCATTGTCGTCAGGTATGGAGGAGGAGGTGGAGACTAGTGGCGGCGAGCAGGTGAGCAACACTGGTGCTAGGCACGAGCATGCCCATGGACGAGTTGCTAGTGCTCTGAGCGAACTTGAAGCTGAGGGAGTCGGCGTTGGCCAAGGCCAAAGTATGTCTCATCATAGTTGTGCATTGTTTTTATGATGTATTATCACATATAATCATATATTATACATTATAACGGATTTGTTCTTTAAATTTATAGGTTCGTTAATTAGCTCTTGAATAGTTGGTTCTTGGATTCTTGTTGAGTTGGTGTAGGCTGAATTAGCGTATTGTAATAAGGCGTTTTTTTCGCGAACACGACTTCACGCGTTTTTCATTAAGAGGATAATTGTAATGAGGTGTAATGGGCTGCTAAATCAATCTTCAAATTTACTATATATTTACGTGTATCTAGGTGGTACTACTAAAAATATGTTGTGCGGGTGCGATTCCTCCTCTTTTATACTACTAGCAAAAATATCTGTGCATTGCAACAGAACTATAATTTACTATACTATCGGCCATGACAGTGGTAGCATGACTGAGCTGTGTGTGGGGATAGCGGCCACTGCAAGGCCGCTTAAACCAGTGGCATGGTGGCCATGGCAGCACGGGCTTGCGGTGTCACCCGTCACGGCCAAGTAGTCTGTGTCGGTGGTGCCGCGGCCACCATGCAGACCTGGGCCGGCACCGCACTACGACAAGGTGGGCAGCACAGTGCCATTGTGTACATGGCTCCTAAGATGACGCAGACGTGGCCCGACGACCGCGGTTGAGCTAACACAGAACCTTGACAGTGCCTTAGCGGTCAAGAAGAGTGGTGGGCATAGAGAAAACATGATTGTGCTATCGATGTTAGCGACGGCACAGTGGTCGGTAGAGATCAGCCCGACAAGAAGTAGTTAGATCTAATGTGAGTTTGTTGATCGCTCTACTATGGTTTTTACCTAACACCATGTGTAGGCTCTCATAATTTTGTTACATTTGATGTATCCTCAGTCTTGTCTCGTCATTGCTATTCTTCTATATCGTCTCGAAAGCTCAAGAAGTATTCCAAACAGATGAAATCTTAAACAAAGAATATAATAAACCACGGAAAGAAAACTCATAAGAGATGGAAACTTGAAAAAAAATCGTGGAAAGAAAACATGTGGACCAAACCAGAAAAAAGAACAAAGAAAAAACGGACGGAAGAAAAAGACGACTGAAAGACGAACTGCCGAAACACAAAACGGAGTCACGGACGGGAAAGAAAGAGAACAGGAATAAAAAAAAGGAATTAAACAATAGAAACCAGAGTCACGGTAGGAAAAAAAAAGCAAACCAGGACAAAAAATTAAAAAAAATAGAGACCAAGATAAGATGAGATATGTATACAAATTTGTACTATTATGTTTACTATTTGATTAGAATTCCTATTCGTATTGATCAGAGAATTTATTTGGATTAAAATTAGGATTCATAGTTATCCAGAATTAAGAGTGGGTCGGACCCAGTTTTGGTAGTGTTTGGTTTGGGTTTATGTGGGTTGGGTTTGCATTGGCTCCCATGGGAATATAGCTGCTAGATGCGGGTTTAGCTCATTCCATCAAATCGAGCGGACCGGGCAGACCCAGATGGCGTGGAGGGAGCAGCGGGCGCGCCGGGACGGAGGCCGGGCGCACAGGAGGAGCAGCACGCCAACGCGAAGCTGGTGGAGCCGGCTATGACCGAGCAGAGGGAGCCGCCAGCCATGGAGGTGCAGGGCGAGCATAGGGCGGGCACCGGACGGGGTCCCGCTAGCACGGGGCACCGCGGGTATTAGGCAGCGCGGCACTCCTCCGTCGGGGCCACTCGGCCGCCGGAGACGCGGCCCTCCTACACCGGGGCTGGGGTAGCGGCCAGTACTACAGATCTAACATTCACTGCCGGCCTCATGATAGTGCTTCCTAGCACATCACTGTCGGTTTTTGACTAAAATCGGCAGTAATAGGTCCAACCGACACTGATATTCAGATCTTTATTGTCGGTTCATATCACTATCGGTTTTAGCCAAGAACCGGCGGTGATATTAGGTCATCACTATTGGTTTTTGGCTAAAACCGACACTGATATGAACCGGTAGAGATATGCTGCAAAAAAACTTCATAATTTTCTCATATGGTGTCCAATTTTCTCATAGGGCCAGGGGGCAGCGGCACGTGGGGCGACGCGGAGCAGCGGGGCGGCGCTGAGCATGACCACGGCGGCGCTAGGGACGACCATGGCGACGTTGGGCGCGGCGGCTCTAGGCATTAGGGCGGGTGGGGACTCTGCTCGTCGGGACTCTATAGGTAGAAGATGATGATTGAGTCACTGAGGTGCGGGACCCACTTGTCAGTCTGAACCCACATCCAATTTATCTCCAACCAAACAGAAAACGCAGGATAACCCTATCCCCCTAACCAAATGCGAGATGGGTTCAACCCAACCCAAAAAAAACTAGATTGAATCCAACCTATCCCTAGTTGTCCCAGAAGCAAACACCCTCTTAAAGAAGCCCCACATATATAAAATAAAACTATTGTAGATAGAAGAATAGATACAATTTCCATATTCAAGGAGTTAGTTAGGGGAGATGGACAAAAAAGTAAGCAGAAATTTTGAGTCTTTAATAATATTAGGTATATATTAATTATGTGTCTGCCATTCGTCCCCACGAAAACTTTGGTTGAGCTCCACCACTGTGCCAGGTGACATGGGTTGGCGGTACCGGCAAACACCAACCAACGAGCAAAATCCATGGCATGTCTTTTTTTTATTGATGATTTAATTGTAGCTTTGCGATGGATATGCGAACATATAAATGGTCTATAATCTTGTGATTTTTGTCAAACCCTTTTAATTTTTCATAGAAAAATGTCTTGCCAGGTTGGCATGGCCCATCAGGCCTGCCAAACTCACTGGGCCAACAGCCCTGACCTCATCTAGTGTCGTCCCTAGGCCTCATGTTGAAAATAGACCCTTGGAGGGCTCGCTACACCACCCGTGCCAACAGAGCCCATGCCTAAAATGAGCTGTGCCGTGCCTAAATACACATTTGGCGTGCCGTGACAGCGAAATAACGGACGACATAGTACCTAACCTAACACACGTCTCGTTTAGGCACGAACTCCGATCCTACCGTCACATTTGGCCCTCGTCGTCTGGGGCTGTACATGTCGCGCGGATTCAGGGATCATCCACCGCAACCAGCGGCATACCAACTCCGACGGCCCGGCGGAAGCTCCAGTTTAACAACACTGTCGTTCCTGGCCTCGCCAACATTGCTCATGTTGCAAGTACTGCTTGTGCTGTCTTTGTCGTGCGCCCTGTTGCGCTCGGCTCACGGCGAGGACCTCCTCACCAAGGGCTTCACCGCCGTGGAGCTCGCCGAGGTGCAGTTCAAGGTGCAGAAGCCCTACGACGTGCCGCTGTCCGAGCGCTACGAGTTCGTCGATGGCGTGCGGCGGATGTGGGTCTACGCCACCGACCATCCAATCACCACCGCCCACCCCGGTGGCCCCCGCTCAGAGACCAAGATCGAGGTAACAGTAATGCTAGCTAGGCTAAGAACGCTAGATCAAGATCCGAGTGTGACATATAACATTCGTTCTCGGTCCTTCCCCGATCACGGCCATCATCATCGGTCGCACGCGAGCAGCTGATCTACGGCTCCGGGGTGTGGCAGTTCGAGGGCTACGGCTACATCCCGCCCGGCACAACGGGCGCATCGGTGATGCAGATCTTCGGCGCGGCGGAGCACGCGACGACACTGATGCTGCACTTCTACGACGGCCGGCTCACCTACTACCACGACGTCACGAGGGTCGTCGACCCCGCCATCTACGACAGGTGGTTCAAGCTCAACGTAATCCACGACGTTGCGGCGTCCAACGTGACGGTGTTCGTGGACGGCGAGCACCGGTTGACGGTGCCCGGCCGCGGCGGGGACTCGCACTACATCAAGTTCGGCGTGTACGGGCAGCGCAATAACGGCATGTCGTGCCGCATGGAGTCGCTGTGGAGGGACGTCAAGGTCTTCACCAGGGATGGGTGAGGGTGTACAACTTCATCATGATTATAGTGATCCAAATGATGTTCAAACAAATAGCATAACTAATTTATAATTTTTAACATCAAAATTCAACTTTCAGTAATGATAAAGTTGATTTTAGTCAAAACATAAGCAAACTTGTAGGGGGACAAGAGCAATAACACTCACCATTTGTAGCTAAATAATAAGGACGCCATTGATCCATATTTAGCATGTTTCCTTCCTTGCTTAGCGTACGCGCATGGTGCATGCTGCACATGCCGTAGCCTCCATCAGCGGCCTCCTTCCTATTCTGTTGGATAGCTGTTTCCATAAGTCCGCAGATAAGGAATAGAGGCAGCTGTATATATGTACACGAGGGAAATACATGAGCGGTCCTTTTAAGTTAGCAAGAGGTTTCATAATAAAATGATATATTTGGGTCCATGGCTTTGGATGACATCTACATCCAAACGGGTCCTAACCCACTTTGTATGTTGACGTGGCAAGCTGACTGTGCACTGACCCCCTTAATGTGGGACCCACATGTTAGGTAGAATATATAATTTTTTTTTCTTGTTATTTTTTTCTCCCTCACGGATTCCATACCAGATGGAGAGATTGCATCGCTCCACATCGCGACGGAGCTCGGCATCACGGCCTCCGTCTCCATGGCCCACTGCGTCGCGTCGTCCTTCACACCCATGGGTGCGACAGGATCGCCTTCTCACTACCAAAAAAAAAAAATAAACTTATACGTGACGGTTTACTTTGGTTATAGTAAAGCGAAAATACGTCATAGTTAACTCACCATGACGATCGAAAAAAATATCATGTATCCCGCATCATACATTTGTTGACCCAAATTGAGCCGTCATAGATTGACATTTGAGTTTGTCATGGATTAGTTGTCCGTCTATTATACCCAGCCCATATCCCTGCCCGGATCCAACCATAGTGACAAAAAAGAACATCACATATTAGTATGAAATCATCACTGCATTAACATGCAGCACATCTTATAATACACCAATCATACAAACAAACATTGATTCTTTCATTTATTGGCATGTCCACTATTGTCACATATAGTTTGAGTACAGTCAATTCACAGCCAAACTAACAAGTACGTCTGAACTAAGATTTCATCCGTAGGGAGTCTAAAATAAACAAACAGTAGTATCCATGACTCCACGAGTACTTTAATTGACTTGCTGTCCATATGATGTGCTACCAAGCAAACTCCAGAAGCTTCTGAAAATCAATATGAATATGAAATGAGTTAGTTTTGAGCAAAGATTCTAAAAACAAATGCCATCTATTTATTAGGATCCTAGTGGAAGACAGAAACAATGAAAGTAGATTGTTCTATGATTGCACTAGTCAAAATATGTGTTAACTAATAAAACTGATGGTTGTAGCTTCTAGGATTGTACTAGTCAAAATCTGTGCTAACTAATAAAACTGATGGTTGGGTCTTGTGCTCTTGAAGTGGTCCAAGCAATCTCTGATGGCCTTCTCAATGTTTCTGATGTTTGTAATTAGAGTCGACGTATCCAGATGTGGTTTGAACTTTGCTAATATCTTAGCCTGTCCAAAATTACTAATCAGATAGGAAGTTGCTGATAATATCAGCTTAGATGTAGTTTCTCTTTTCCCCACCAGTGTCTAATCAAAATCACAAAGCTACCATAAAATAAGTGATATAGGAGTATGTACTAAGCCACAACTAATGTAAAATGAGCTGTGGACAGCATATGCTCAAAAGGATATTTGGGACTAACAGAACAAAGCTATGTCAGTAAACTCTGTTTGAAACTGTTTGTGCATCGAAGATACCTCTTCTTTTGAGTGAACATGAGACTTGTGAGTTCCATTCAACTGTTTTGCATCTTTGTCATAGTCGTTGGCCCACACAGATATAAGCCTGCGCAGTGTGTTCCTCCTAAACAGAAATATCACGGAGACACTCTTCTTGTTCAAATAACTAACTATATCTTCAAGATTTTCCAAGATTCCCTAGAAAAACACAATGTTGGAAGTTATTGCCAGACACATATTTAACGTATGGTAGGAGTAAGCATAACTCCAATCACTCTGATAAAAATGAGCAGGGCAAGTTTCAACATGGATCATAATTGTTAAGTGTCAACGAGCTTGGATGGTGAATTTTGCTTAGTACAGAGTTTTAACTTTTAAGAACTACAACCTGTAGGCATGTTAGTACTTGGCAGTTGGCACATAGCCACATAGGCCATAGCTTTGAGAAAAACATCTATATATGCAGTATGATAGAGTTGAATCATAGCTATAATTCTTGCAGAATCCAAACTTTGGTAAGAAAATAGATCATATAAAGGACTAGAACCTGTAGGCATGTTAGTACTTGGTAGTTGGCACATAGCCACATAAGCAGCAGCAGTAATAATTCATCTGAAGCTAGAGATCAGATGCATAATGGAGCCGATAGCTGGACAAGATAGTAACAAGCACCTCCCAGAACCACCAGGGGAAATCATTGAACACTAGGGGAGAACCGGAGAGGGAGCGTGACCATTGTCCGGCGGGGGCGGGCTTGTCCGCCTCGGACGGAGCGGCGGCGGAGGCAGGGAGGGGTCTCCTGGGCTTGTTCTCCCTCGGCGACCGAAGCGAGGCCTCGGGGCAGGGAGTGTGGTGATGGTGGAGGAGCAGGCGGCGGGGCACGGGCGGGCGTGGGGAGAGCACTCACCACTTCAGCAGGGCCAGGGGCCGGACAGCCGAGCCCGGGATGGCCTCGGAGTTGGTCAGTCGGAGGGCGGCCGGCAGCCGGTGCGGTGGCCTATGCTGCTGCGCCTGCACGGAGCCACGGAGGGAGGCCTGCACGGTGGCGGGCTGGGGGTACTGGGGCACTGGTGGTGGGGTCGAGCCCGTCCTCCTTCTCTTCCTCCTTCTTCCTCCTTCCTCCTCTCCTCTCCTCCTCCTCTCTTTCTCCTCCTCCTCCGACGGCGCGGCGCGGGGGGAGGCGCGGGCACGGGCGGGGGCGGCGGCGGCGGCGCTGGCGCGGTCTGCCTGTGTGCGTGTGTGCGGTGTGTGTGGGCCGGCTGGACCGAAGTGGTTAAATCCCGCCTTTGTCGAGTGCCCCCGATCTGGCACACGGCAATCTATTTTTTTTTAAATTCTTTGCCGAGTGCCACACGGTCTGGCACTCGGTAAAGAGGGGTTTTAAAATTTTTTTTTTGAATTTCTTTGCCTAGTGTCATAGGTCCTGGCACTCACCAAAGAGGCTCCTTTGTCGAGTGTCTTCTCCTGACACTCAGCAAAGAGGCTTCTTTGCCTAGTGTCATTTTTTTGACACTCGGCAAACTATATTTTTTTCTTCACTTTGTGCCTCCAAACTTTTTCTGCAGTCCTCGTACAATACCTGGTACTCCATGTTCCAATGTGGCACATTTCTCCGACTTTTTCTATATTTCTTTAATTTATTTCATTTAATTGAATTTTCTTGGATAATTCAAATTATAACTGCTAGTCATTCGAATAATGAAAAAAATAAATGGAAAAATGATATTCATGTTATTTAGTATAATGTGAGGCCGTATCCGGAAACATACCACCAATTTCGAACATCTTGTTCACGAAACATGACCACAAACTTGCGGTCGAGTTGTTTTCAAATTCTATAAAAAGCAAACGAAGTCCGAAAATCATGAAACTTGTCAAGATGTCATGATATCATATGTGGAGACTGTGATAAAAATTTGAGGAGGTTTCGCACCAGTTGTCACGTACGATGCTTGCCAGCTCGTCGGCCTCTTTACGAAATCATGAAACTTCTTCGGAGATTCTTCGGTTTGCAAGAGATCAGTTAGCCGTTGGGCTAAGTTGGTGGAGATCAATCCTATCACGGACCACTACGTACTCCTCCCTGCAGCTGCCGCTGCGGCGCCGGATACAAGACAAGTCCTCTGTCTCGAGGCTACACCACTGGAAAACTGGACTTTGCCGAGTGCCTGAGACTTTGCCGAGTGCTTTTTATCGGGGCACTCGGCAAAGCAATATTTTGCCGAGTGCCGCACTCGGCAAAATAAAGCACTCGACAAAGGTGGCTTTGCCGAGTGCCAGGCACTCGGTAAAGCCTGGCTCTCGGCAAAACTGGGCGTGACACTCGGCAAAGATTCCATTCGGCAAAAGGTGGTCGGCCCGTGACGGCTGCCACCTGCCGTCAGATTTTACCGAGTGCCTAACGGCCGGCATTCGGCAAACTTTTTTATTATTTTTAAAAACTTATTTTGCCGAGTGCCAGCCCCAGGCACTCGACAATTTTTTTTAAAAAAGCATATTTTGCCGAGTGCCAGCCCATGGTACTCGGCAATTTTGTTTAAAAAAAATATTTTGCCGAGTGCCAGAGATAGGCACTCGGCAATTTTTTTTTTAAACTTATTTTGCCGAGAGCCAGACCCAGGCACTCGGCAATTTTTTTTTATTTTTTAAAAACATATTTTGCCGAGTGTAAGCCTTGGGCACTCGGCAAATTTTTTTTAATTTTTTAAAACTTATTTTGCCGAGTGCCAGCGCCGGGCACTCGGCAAATTTTTTTTTTATTTTTGAAAATCATATTTGGCCGAGTGCCTCCTGGGCCGGCACTCGGCAAAGCCCACTTTGCCGAGTGCCCCCCATGGCACTCAGCAAAATATTTTTTTTATTTTGGGCCCAAATTTTTTTCTGGGGCCTTGTGACAGTATTTCAAACTCTATTTTAAAATTTAGGGCAATTTTGACTTTTTTTGATATATTTCATTAGTTTATTTCGTTTCGTTGAATTTTTCGGGATATTTCAAATTTGAACTGCAGGTACATGGAATAATAGACTTTGGTCATCCAAAAATTGATACTCATGTTATTTAGGGTATGTTTAGGCCGTATCCAGGAACTCACATGAAATCTCGAGCATCTCGTTGACGTAACATGTCGATGTACTTGCCGGAAATGTAATTTTAAATTATATAAAATGCAAACGAAGTCCGAAAATCACGAAACTTGTCGAGGCGTCGTGTTATCGCATGTGGAGGCTGTGGTAAAAAAAACTTTGCCGAGTGCCTAGGCTGGGGCACTCGGCAAAGTAATTTTTTAAAATAATTTTTTTTGCCGAGTGCTGGGTCGGAGACTCGGCAAAATAACTGTTAACGGCCAACGCCGCAACGGCTGAAAATATTTTGCCGAGTGCCGCCCCAAGCACTCGGCAAATTTTTTTTATTTTGCCGAGTGCCCGGATAAAAAGCACTCGGCAAAGACCCTTTGCCGGGAAAAATTTTACCGAGCTACACTCGGCAAAGCCTTTGCCGAGTGCAAATGGCTCTTTGCCGAGTGTAAAAACACTCGGCAAAGCCGCGGCCTCCAGTAGTGGTAGGAGCTAGCAGTCAAATCTCAGACGCCGCGCCGGGAACGCATCGCATGCCCGTCGCAAACGAGGACCCCGTCTCCGCGTCTGCGTCCGCGTCCGCGTCCGCGGCGCTCGAGTTGAACCGGCGGTCGTGACGTGACCCAACCAATCTCCGCCGTCTTGCGTGCATGAGTGCATCTGCTCGGGGGCCGGACCGGACCGACGCCGTGTCACGTACTCACACATGGCGATGTCAGGAGAGACCTGCGCATCATCGCCGATTGCTTTGCTTCTCTCTTTGGGTCAGGAGTCCTCACACCGGCCGGCCAGCAACGCGAGGGTGACGGAGACGGCGGAGGGACGGGCAGACGACGCTGCCCGCTGGTAACGCTCCAAGTCGGGTGGGCGGTGGGCAGGGCCTTCACGCCACTTGCGTTGAACTGTAGCAACTGATGTGTTGGACTGACTGAAGCAACTGATGTCGTACAACTATGGGTTACGTGCCACGAAAAGTGATTCACGTTTGACCAAGTTTTTATTGAATAATACTCACAATTGTGTCTTTAAATTAATTTATTATAAAAATACATTTCGTAATTAATTTGATGATATTTATTTGGTATCATAAATATGGATACTTTTTTATCTATAATTAGTCAAACTTGAGGTACTAAAACGTGACACTATACTAGAATTGCATTTTTTTGGGGACGGAGGTAGTACTAAATTAGAAGGGATTCGAAAGTACTCCGAAAGGGGTAGGCGGGTAGCTCTTAATTAAAAGGTTAAAGAATGTTGATAGCCAGTTTTGATTCTGATTCTAATTCTGATTACAGAAGATGGAAGAAGACTAGTTTACATGCAACTTTGCTAATGCATTAGTTGATATTTCCAAAATAGGATAGGAAAGGGGGGGGGGGGGGGTGATCTTTTCAGGTTTAATTTGGGCCTTGGTACTTAGATAATGTTGCAGAACATGAAGGATCCGAAAGTTGTCTTGTACTATGTAAGCTTTCTTATCATTTTTGTTTCATAGACCCCATATATTTCAGATGTCGTCATTTTGGTATGTTCATCAACTATTGGTGGTACTTCTTTATGTTAAATAACTTCAAGTTTTATGCCGAAAAATTGTGAAACCATGCTTCATTATATGTTATATATTTACTATATCTATTGTATAATTACAACTACTCCCTCCGTTCCAAATTATAAGTTGATTTGACTTTTTTGGTACATCCATTTTGCTATGCATTTAGATATAATATATGTCTAGATACATAGCAAATTCTATATACGAAAAAAGTCAAAACGACTTATAATTTGGAATGGAAAGAGTATGTGGTGTTATACATGTCAAATGTCAATGTTTTAGGAAAAAAACTGAGCTTGGGGGTCTTATGCATGGGGCATCCAGACTGGACACAGGCATGTGTTTGATGCCATCGATCTCTGGACGGAAGCCGATACCGACAAATTAAATATTGAGACATGAGACAACTAGCTAAGTACTAGTGTGAATTTGTCAATGCAAAGACTAGTTGCCTCGAGGTCGTCGTAGTTTGTCTATATTATTCCTCAGGACAGCATGCATGCAGAGTAGGTTCCATTCTCTATCTAATGATGCTTATTATAAGTCATAAATATTAGTATATTTTTTACATATTTGGTCAATCCTTAAAAGGTTTGACTCCTCTGAAAGTGAGATGTGTGTTTATTTTGGACGGAGGGAGTATATCACAATCCTTGTTAATTATGATATTAAGTTATAGCCACTACCACAAAGATCGAACCTTCAAAAAATATATCATTACCATGGCAGTTGCAGGAAACATTCAAGGAAATGCATATAAATATTGCCTCCATTTAAAAAAAAATACAATTCTAGCGTGGCATCAAATTAAAGTACCTTGAGTTTGACTGACTATATAAAAATATAAATATTTATTATGAGATATATTTTCATAACAAATAATTTGGTGTCATAAACGTTAATATTTTCTATATATTTGATCAAAATTTAGGTAATTTAATAAAAAAATGCACCTAGAATATTGCATTCTTTTTGTAACAGAGGTAATATATGAGATTAGCTCAATGCTTAGTACTTACAGGTTTTATCAGTTTCCTCTATGCATGCCACATTATTATAGGGTACATGCATATACCAGGCCTACACTATGATCCTTTATTTAGATGCATTTACTTAACTCTGAACCTTATTGAAACTCAGCCTACGGGAGATCTAATGAAAATATTATATATGGCATGCTTTTGGACATATATATATATATATACATGTTATGTTTAATAACTGGGTGTTTTATTGCAGATATTGATGAGTGCCTTGACGGTAAAAAATACCCATGCCATGGAGTGTGCACGAATACATATGGTTCATTCGCTTGTGATTGTCCTAGGGGTAGCCGAGGAAATGCATCTAATGCAGAATGCCACAAAGATCCCTTCCCTCTCGGAGCACGGGTAGCCACTGGTACGATCCAGCATTTTCTTATTCTTAAGTGGCAGCGCATTTTTATTTTTATTTATGGAACTTGCAGGTTCACATGTTGAGCTCAGTTTGGCTTGCTGTAGAATTTTCTTTACCAAAAAATAAAAGAGACACATAATACCGTTAAAGTCCAACGGTATTTCAAATTTGTTTCATCGGTATTTCATAGGTGCAGAAGCACATTGAGGCCTTCAGATTTACGTTAATGCTACTAGAACATAGGGAGTCGGACCACAATTTACTCGATGTTTCTGGTAATAACTAAAGAATTAACTTGCTCAATTGCACGATTAGACTTTTAGACACTACTACAAAAAGGATTTGTAGAAATACTTCTTTTTTTAGGGACGGCTTTATACTCAGCCGCCCCTACGAATCGATTTGTAGAGACGGCTAAGAAATGGCTCATACAAATCATTGATTTGTAGCCAAGCCTGAGTAGGGGCGGCTGGGCAAACAGCCCCTACGAATGCCCTGGAGCCGCCCCTACAAAGGCTGTGTATATGTGATCATTTCTTTATACCAATCCTACTACTTTTAATGACTTCCACCGTCCCAAAAGAGTGTCACTATAGGTCATGTTGGTCAAACTATCTAGTTTCATTAAATTTATAGAAAATATTGGCAACATTTAAATCTCTATAATAAATAAGTTTATTATAAAAATATATTCAATGATTAAAACTATCATAAAAAGCCCGTCTCCTGATCTGGTGACCATTGCTACCAATTATATGGTTCTATTGATAGATTGTTGACCGCACTATCAGTATCTACGTACATTCTCCGCAGACAACTGATCTTGGAATACATTATTAATTTCTGATTACCATATCTCTCCAGGAATTTCGGTCGCATTTTTTGTTGCCCTGCTGATTGCTATTCTTTTAAACCAAGTTTTCCTCAATAAGGAGAAGAAAAGACAAGACGATTTACAATTTCGAATAGAGGGAGTAGTAATTTTGATAGATTGTTCACCATAGTTTCTATAGTGTCTACATAATGCTTTTTCTCGGTCAACTGAACATGGATACATTATTAATTAATTTCCGATAACCATATCTCTCCAGGAATTTTGGCCGGACTTTTGGTTGCCCTGATTGCTTTTCTTTCCACCGAAGTTTTCCGCCACAAGGCGAGCCAGAAAAGACAAGGCTACTTTGAGCAACACGGAGGCCGGATGTTGTTGCGAATTCTCGAAACAGATGACAACAACATCGCCTTCACCTTATACGACAGAGGAGACCTAGTGAAGGCCACACGTGGCTTTCACAAGGCCAACATCGTCGGGGAAGGAGCACATGGCACCGTCTACAAGGCCACCCTCGGCACTGACACTGTCGCGGTGAAGCGATGCAAGCAGATCGAGAAGAGCAGGACGGATGAGTTCGTGCAGGAGCTGGTCGTGCTCTGCCGCGTCAACCACCCAAACATCGTCAGGCTCCTCGGCTGCTGCCTCCATTTCGAGGCGCCCATGCTCGTGTACGAGTTCGTGCCCAACGGGACCCTGAGCGATCTGCTCCACGGCAGGCCTCGGCGCCGGGTGGTGACGCTGCCAACCCGGCTGAGGATCGCCGCGGAGACCGCGGAGGCCCTCAAGCACCTGCACTCGCCGCCGCACCCGACGCTCCACGGCGACGTCAAGCCGCAGAACATTCTGCTCGGCGACGGATGGGTCGCTAAGGTGTCCGACTTTGGGTGCTCAACTATCAACGACAACGTGCAGGTGGTGCCCAAGGGCACGCTGGCCTACCTTGACCCTGAGTTTCTACAGGACTTCCAGATAACCGAGAAGACCGACGTCTACAGCTTCGGGGTCGTGCTGATTGAGCTCTTGACTGGTAAGAACCCACAGGCCAAACAATGGAAGAACCTGACCACAACGTTTCAGGACAGGATGGGAAATGACACCCTTGGTGATCTTCTAGACGCTGACATAGTCGAGGAAGGGAGCATGGGACTGATATATGCAGCTGCCAAGCTAGTGAACTGATGCATCGCTGCTCCGGGTAATGCAAGGCCGGCCATGGGACAGGTCGCTGTGGAGCTTCGGCAATTTTCGGATGAAATGCCCGAAAGCCCTGAGGCGCGAGCGGCTGTCGAGGTTGAGGATGGCAGGTATAGCTGCACCGCTACTGAGGGCGAAACTACGGGACTTTCTAATGTTACCGCACTGAGTACAGAACTCGCAAGGTGATATGAGATCATGGTTTTAGATAGCAGGCTATAACGCCTAGCTACTGGAGACAGACCACACCTATTGCTATTTTTGCTGCTATATGTCAGCTAAGACCACTACATTGCACTTTAGTGCCGCTAAATTGCATAGTTTTAGCTTTGAAATAGCGCACTACTTTAATTTTAGCTATAATATTGAGAATCTAGTTATTATATACTTATATTATGTTTTAAAGTTTGTTTTTTGGAAAATTGAACAAATGAATTTCATGAATTACGTTATAATATTATATGTTGTAAAGTTTTCTGGACTCCTAAAACCTTTGAAATACATTTGTGCACAACATATTTTATGATTGTCAATCAAGTACTTATATTTTTCATTGTTTTCTTACAAAACGCTATATGTTATAGCTTCGCTATAGCTGCCCTATATCTTTATAGCTTCTGAAAAAAAGATGTCACTATGTTCTATATCCAGTAATTTTAAACCTTGTATGAATGGAGAGTTTGCTAAAGCCTACGTTAATTGTGTTATTTCGCAACAGTCGCGTGCTCTTATCTGTGTATTTTCTATGTTTATTCTTTGTTTATTACAGTTCATGGAATGCTTGGTGCACCGTCCTCCGTCCATCTAACATAAAAATGATGAAAATGGCGACCGAAAATCTAATAATCTGCACATTTGCCTGCGGCAGTTATGGTTGACGACTTCCCGTCAATCAGAGCTTTATAGTATAGTTGATACAATATGCGAGTCATCACTTATACGAGGGCATCTTTGTCCTTCGTAATGATATTTGTGAGTCGTGTACTGATCACATGGTCCAAACATGACATGGTGGCCGGATGCAAGCGATGCTAGTGCCGGCATGCTTTGATGCCTAGGAACGTGCTTGGACCACAATCTCAGCTTGCATTGGCACCACGAGCACAACTGGTTTCACACAAAGCCCGTTAAGACCCGCTCCGTGAAAAACCATACTTATAAAAGCAAAATTGGCCCGCCCTCTTCTAACCTCCAAACTTCTGCATCTGCCTAGCCGCCCTCCCAAGTCCACATCCTCACGACCTTGAGGCTGCTCACCCACAGCGGGCCTCTTCCCTCCCCCGCTGCCCCATCTGCGAGGTCAGAGGCGAATAGCTCCCAATGTGGCAAAGTGGGGCAACTGCCCCAACTACCGCTGGCATGGAGAACACCCCACCCCCTCCCCCCTCTTCTTCCTTTCCTTCTGATGTCTCCCGAGTAGAGTAGGCGGTCATTTTTTGTGTGTGGGGAAGAGCGGGCAGTAGGTGAGTGACTAGGCGAGCGGAGGCATGCGAAGGCCCAATAGCACATAAGCCCGATAGCCCATCATTCCAAATCCCGAATCTCCACCCCTGGTCGGCCTTAGCCAAGGGCGGAGCTATACTGAACTGAGTGGGTGCGGCCGCACCCACAAAAAAATCGAAAAACAGTGATAAGACTCAAATTTCAACCATATATGCATCCACACATTGCAAACCCTCACACCCAGAAAGGCAAATGCACCCTCCTCAGATTTGCTCTAACTCCGCCACTGGCCCAAGCATCTCCATGACCGTGACTCTATCTTTGGCTCTCTCCTCTCATCTTTCGATTAGCATTTGGATAGCTACAACGTGCCCCTCCCCCCCTAGGGTGTAGCTGCAGCTCACTACCGTCACGTCATAGCTGCAGCCCGCCACTCCTTGCTGTCGCGCTGTCGTAGCGGCCTGTTATATACAGTTGGGGTGATGTCATAGTGACACTGCAACACTACCCCAGTGCCCATTGTAGTCGGTTATGGAGGAGGAGGTGGAGACTAGTGGCGGCGAGCAGGTGAGCAACGCTGGTGCTAGGCGCGAGCATGGCCATGGACGAGTTGCTAGTGCTCTGAGCGAACTTGAAGCTGAGGGAGTCAGCGTTGGCCAAGGCCAAAGTATGTCTCATCATAGTTGTGCATTGTTTTTATGATGTATTATCACATATAATCATATATTATACATTATAACGGATTTGTTCTTCAAATTTATAGGTTCGTTAGCTCTTGAATAGTTGGTTCTTGGATTCTTGTTCAGTTGGTGTAGGCTGAATTAGCGAATTGTAATAAGGCGTTTTTTTCGCGAACACGACTTCACGCATTTTTCATTAAGAGGATAATTGTAATGAGGCGTTATGGGCTGCTAAATCAATCTTCAAATTTACTATATATTTATGTGTATCTAGGTGGTACTACTAAAAATATGTTGTGTGTGTGTGCGATTCCTCCTCTTTTATACTACTAGCAAAAATATCCGTGCATTGCAACAGGACTATAATTTACTATACTATCGGCGATGACAGTGGTAGCATGACTGAGCTGTGTGTGGGCATAGTGGCCACTGCAAGGCCGCTTAAACCAGCGGCATGGCGGCCATGGCAGCGCGCGCTTGCGGTGTCACCCGTCACGGCCAAGCAGTCTGTGTCGGTGGCGCGGCGGCCACCATGCAGACCTGGGCCGGCACCGCACTGTGAAAAGGTGGGCAGCACAGTGCCACTGTGTACATGGCTCCTCAGATGACGCAGACGTGGCCCGACGGCCGCGGTTGAGCTAACACGGAACCATGACAGTGCCTTAGCGGTCAAGAAGAGTGGTGGGCATAGAGAAAACATGATTGTGCTATCGATGCTAGCGACGGCACAGTGGTTGGTAGAGATCAGCCTGAAAAAAAGTAGCTAGATCTCGTGTGAGTTTTTTTTATTGCTCTACTATGGTTTTTACCTAACACCATGTGTAGGCTCTCATAATTTTGTTACATTTGATGTATCCTCGATCTTGTCTCGTCATTGCTATTCTTCTATATCCTCTCGAAAGCTCAAGAAGTATTCCAAACAGATGAAATCTTAAACAAAGAATATAATAAACCACGGAAAGAAAACTCTCATAAGTGATGGAAACTTGAAAAAAAATAAAAAAATCGTGGAAAGAAAACATGTGGACCAAACCAGAAAAAAGAACAAAGAAAAAACGGACGGAAGAAAAAGACGACTGAAAGACGAACTGCCGAAACACAAAACGGAGTCACGGACGGGAAAGAAAGCGAACAGGAATAAAAAAGGAATTAAACAATAGAAACCAGAGTCACGGTAGGAAAAAAAAAGGAAACCAGGACAAAAAATAAAAAAAAAATAGAGACCAAGATAAGATGAGATATGTAGACAAATTTGTACTCTATGTTTACTATTTGATTAGAATTCCTATTCGTATCGATCAGAGAATTTATTTTGATTAAAATTAGGATTCCTAGTTATCCAGAATTAAGAGTGAGTCGGACCCAGTTTTTGTAGTGTTTGGTTTGGGTTTATCTGGGTTAGGTTGCATTGGTTCCCATGGGAATATGCCCCTGCTAGATGCGGGTTTAGGTCATTCCACCAAATCGAGCGGACCAGACAGACCCAGATGGCGCGGAGGGAGCAGCGGGCGCGCCAGGACGGAGGCCGAGCGGGGATGGAGGCTGGGCGCACGGGAAGAGCAGCACGCCAACGCGGAGCTGGTGGAGCCGGCTATGACCGAGCAGAGGGAGCCGCCAGCCATGGAGGCACGGGGCGAGCGCAGGGCGCGCACCGGACGGGGTCACGCCAGCACAGGGCAGCGTGGGTGTTAGGTGGCGCGGCACTCCTCCGTCAGGGCCGCTTGGCCGCCGGGGGCGTGGCCCTCCTCCATCAGGGCTGGGGTAGCGGCCACTACTACAGATCTGACATTCACTGTCGGCCTCATGATAGTGCTTCCTAGCACATCACTGTCGGTTTTTTACTAAAACCGGCAGCGATAGGTCCAACCGACACTGATATTCGGATCTTTACTGTCGGTTCATATCACTATCGGTTTTAGCTAAGAATCGGCAGTGATATTGGGTCATCACTGTCGGTTTTTGGCTAAAACCGACACTGATATGAACCGGGAGAGATATGCTGCAAAAAAAACTTCATAATTTTCTCATATGATGTCCAACGAAGACGAACTTTATATCAAATTTGTAGTACTCGACGAGATCTACAACGTTGTAGTTAAAACTTTTTTGATTTGAAATCGTTTTGGTGTCCAAATATACACTACAAGTTTTTATAGAGTTAATACCAAATGAGTCTATATGCTCCATAGTCATAAGTGATTGTGCAGTGGCAGTTAAGGATCTCGGATGGAGAAGCGCCCAAAACAAAAGTTGTAGATCTCAAGAAGTTATGCAACTTTGTAGTTCACAACTTTTTTGTTTGAAGTCGTCATGATGTCTCTCTATTTGATTTGCAAGATTTCATAGAAGTTCACCCACTAATGCCATATGTTCTATAGTCATAAGTGAGTGTGTAGTGATATTTAAGGATCTCGGATGGAGAAGTGACCAAAATAGAAGTTATAGATTTTGAAAAGTTATGCAACTTTGTATTTGACAACATTTTCATTTGAAATCATCTATCTAATGAAATTATGTTTGGTTCCTCAAATTTAAAAATTTGAATTTTTCAAATGACCTCAGATGGAGAAATGACCAAAACAAAAATTGTAGATCTTGAAAAATTATGCAACTTTACGGTTGACAACTTTTTAATTAGAAATCATCTATGTAAGGAAATTACGGTTGAATTTTCTTACATTTGAAATTCAAATTCTTCAAATGACCTAGGATGGAGAAATCACCAAAACCAAAGTTGTAGATCTCGAAAAGTTATAAAACTTTGTAGTTGACAATTTTTTCATTTGAATTCGTTTTGGATCCCAATATTCATTTCAAAAACAGACTGACATAAAACGACGAGAACAAGTATCACAAATGAACATAAACGTCTTACAGGTGGAGATGTTAGGTGGTGACACGCGAAACAAGAGGTACAGGGTTCGAGCACCATTGGCCATGAAGGCGCTTTTTCGCGCGAAAAATTGCGTGATTTGTGACTTGGGACGTGCGACCGTGTGGCTGCCCAGTTGGGGGTCCCTCCCAATATTAAAAAAATAGTTTTTCAACCCATTTTTTGGATTTTCTAGAAACCATATCAGTGTCGGTTTTTTAGAACCAACAGTGATGAGGGGGGCTCATCACTGCCGGTATGGTTGTGCTAGTTCAAAAACAGACACTGATGACCTTTTTGAACCGACAGTGATTTGGAGATCTGTAGTAGTGTGCGGGGTAGCGCCAGCGCGGGGGCAGACAGGAATGGGAGCGAGTAGGCGAGGCAGCGGCACGTGGGGCGACGCCGGGCGGCGGGGCGGCGCTGGGCACGACCACGGCGGCGCTGGGGACGACCATGGCGGCGCTGGGCGCGGCGGCTCTAGGCATCAGGGCGGGTGGGGACTCTGCTCGTCGGGACTCGAGAGGTAGAAGATGATGATTGAGTCACTGACGTGCGGGACCCACCTGTCAGTCTGAACCTACATCCAATTTATCTCCAACCAAACAGAAAACGTGGGATAACCATGTCCCCCTAACCAAACGCGAGATGGGTTCAACCTAACCAAAAAAAACTAGATTGGATCCAACCTATCCTAGTTGTCCCAGAAGCAAACACCCGCTTAAAGAAGCCCCACATATATAAAATAAAACGATTGTAGATAGATGAATAGATACAATTTCCATATTCAAGGAGTTAGTTAGGGGAGGTGGACAAAAAATAAGCAGAAATTTTGACTCTTTAATATTAGGTACATATTAATTATGTGTCTGCCATTGGTCTATAATCTTGTGATTTTTGTCAAACCCTTTTAATTTTTCATAGAAAAATGTCTTGCCAGGTTGGCATGGCCCATCAGGGCCTGCCAAACTCACTGGGCCAACAGCCCTGACCTCATCTAGTGTCGTCCCTAGGCCTCAGGTTGAAAATAGACCCTCGGAGGGCTCGCTACACCACCCGTGCCAACAGAGCCCTTGCCTAAAATGAGCTGTGCCGTGCCTAAATACACATTTGGCGTGCCGTGAGAGCGAAACGGACGACATAGTACCTAGCACACGTCTCGTTTAGGCACGAACTCCGATCCAAACGTCACATTTGGCCCTCGTCGTCTGGGGCTGTATGTGTAGCGTGGCTAGGACCGCAGGAACGCAAGCAGTGACAAACACATGTCGCGCGGATTCAGGGATCATCCACCGAAACCAGCGGCATACCAACTCCGACGGCCCGGCGGAAGCTCCGGTTTAACAACACTGTTCGCCGGGCCGGCAACTTTTGTCGCTTGCAACCACCCTTGCAGTCGAAAACAGATGCAGCGTGCGTGTCGACAGGAGAGATGGACAATTCAGCATAGCCAGAGCGTCATCAGAGCCACTGAAACAAAGGGGGTGTGTGCGTGAGAGAGAAGCGAAGGTTCAGTGCAGCAGTTTTCATGGCTCGTGGCGTGGGCGCTCCACTGCCGTTCCTGGCCTCGCCAACAATGCTCATGTTGCAAGTACTGCTTCTGCTGTCTTTGTCGTGCGCCCTGTTGCGCTCGGCTCACGGCGAGGACCTCCTCACCAAGGGCTTCACCGCCGTGGAGCTCACCGAGGCGCAGTTCAAGGTGCAGAAGCCCTACGACGTGCCGCTGTCCGAGCGCTACGAGTTCGTCGACGGCGTGCGGCGGATGTGGGTCTACGCCACCGATCATCCAATCACCACCGCCCACCCCGGTGGCCCCCGCTCAGAGACCAAGATCGAGGTAACAGTAACGCTAGCTAGGCCAAGAACGCTAGATCAAGATCCGAGTGTGACATACGCAGTAATAATAACATTCGTTCTCGGTCCTTCCCCGATCACGGCCATCATCGTCGGTCGCACGCGAGCAGCTGATCTACAGCTCCGGGGTGTGGCAGTTCGAGGGCTACGGCTACATCCTGCGCGGCACAACGGGCGCATCGGTGATGCAGATCTTCGGCGCAGCGGAGCACGCGACGACACTGATGCTGCACGTCTACGACGGTCGGCTCACCTACTACCACGACGACACGAGGGTCGTCGACCCCGCCATCTACGACATGTGGTTCAAGCTCAACGTGATCCACGACGTCGCGGCGTCCAACGTGACGGTGTTCGTGGACGGCGAGCACCGGTTGACGGTGCCCGGCCGCGGCGGGGACTCGCACTACTTCAAGTTCGGCGTGTACGGGCAGCGCAATAACGGCATGTCGTGCCGCATGGAGTCGCTGTGGAGGGACGTCAAGGTCTTCACCAGGGACGTCAAGGTCTCCACCAGTGGCGTAGCTAGAGCAAATGGGTGGGGGGTGTACAACTTCATCATGATTATAGTGATCCAAATGATGTTCAAACAAATAGCATAACTAATTTACAATTTTTAACATCAAAATTCAACTTTCAGTAATGATAAAGTTGATTTTTGTCAAAACAGGGGGCAAGGGCAATAATACTCACCATTTGTAGCAAAATAATAAGGACACCATTGATCCATATTTAGCATGTTTCCTTCCTTGCTTAGCGTACGCGCATGGTGCATACTGCACATGCCGTGGCCTCCATCAGCGGCCTCCTCCATTTGTAGCAGATGATATCGTTTGTTGCTGCCGGCCGGAGGGCGCGCAGCAGGATCTACTACGGTACTGGAGCGAGGCGCTGAACCTGAGCCCGCACGTACGGCGGGCGTGGTGCCTTCGCTGTACCAGCGCCTGTTGCGGGCTCCGCCTCTGCTGCCTCAGAAGCTCCACGTCGGCGTCGTCGCCTCCACAGGCTCCACAGACTACCAGAGGGAGCGGGAACGGGGCGCCGCGGCCTGAGCCAGCGGCGCGACTAGGGAGCTGCAGGGGGCTTGGGAAGGGGGAGCGTCGCGCTGGGGGCGGCGGCTGCCGGCGTCGGGATCCCGCCTGCGCCTGGAGCCGGTCTCCGTGGACGAAGAGAGCGTGAGACGGAGGAGGAAAGAGATAAAAGAGAAGCATGATAAGTAGGCCCCATATGTCGGATGCAAGAGTGAGATTGCCACGTCACCTTATAGAGCGGGTTAGGAGTTAGGACCTGTTTGGACCTAGACAGTACATGGAGCCAAGATCATCATCCAGAAATAGCATTTTAACAGTAGAGCGACATAGATAACACATCTTGCCGACCCCTCATGCATTTTCCTCTTATCAATAATTGATTACGAGTTCTCTCGTCTATCATGGTATCAAGGAGGTTCGATCCTATCCTCGGCTTCCGCTTCCGCTAAATCCTGTTGCGCCGCCATGGCCGACGATGCTGCCGCGGCAGCCGCGCACGTGGCTGCGTCCACCCCGGAGGAGCACCAAGAGGCTGCACACCTGGAGACCGCGCGTCTCGAGGCCGAGCACTTGGAGGCCGAACGCCGCAACGCCGATGCCTGCGCCTTGGTGCTCGCCGGCGAGGAGGCGGCCATCCTCAATATCAAGGCCCTCGTGCCGGTCGTCCTTGACCTCACCTCGCCCCACTTCAACCGGTGGCGTGGTCCCTTCCTCAATGCGATCGAGCAGTACACGCTCGTGCGCGGACCACGTTCTCTCCAATGACGATCGCTCCAACGACGTCACTTGGAAGCGCATGGACTGCGTCGTCCTCTCGTGGGCCCAGTTGGGCCTTTGATTCGCGCCCTGTTCGGGAGCGCCCAGCCCACCATGGCTGGAGGGCCCCTATCACACTACGCTATAAAAAGAGGTGGGGGCCGGCGGCTCTTATCACGAGGTTGACCTGAGCCGAGCTCCTCACCGACAAACCCTAATCCGATCTAGAGGCGCGCAGCCAGTGACGGGAAGCCACCAGCCGTGCCGCCACCGGACTCCACTACCTTCACCGCCGGTCGCTACCACGCATCACCGACGCCGTCTTCACCAACCGTCGCTGCCCGTGCGCAGACTTCACCAACAAACCCGATGGCGGCCTCTAGATCATTCCCCTCCGCGGTGTCAGGTTCGTCAGCCCTCATCTATCCTCTCTGTGTCTCTGTCTCCAAGTCTAGAACGTGTTCTAGGTCTTTTGGTTCATACAAACTAGCCCCTCTAATCGTCACCTAGATCGATCCTATGTGTTCAACAATGGTATCAGAGCCGGTCCCCTAGGTGTAGATCACGGCAGGGTCTAGAATCAGACTAGAAAAGAAAAGAATCAAATAAGATCCCATCGGATCTGAGCAGACAAAGGGTTCGGTTGAACCCTAACCCTAACTGGGTTAAGGAAAGGAGAAGAAGAAGAGGGTTTCGGCCTGAAGAAGGTAAGAGACGAACCCTAAACCCATGAAGACTTTACGGGGAAGATAAACAGTGAAACCCTAACCCTAACTTCGATCCCTATCCCTAATCGGTTGAATCCGTGAACACCAACATAGAAGCAAATCCGAAGGGGAAGAAGGGGAAGGGGTGGCCTAGCTCGCTGCTGCGCTGCGCTACTGCCTCGCCGACGCGCGGGGAAAAGAAGGCCGAGCCGGGGGCGCTCCTCGTCGGGCTCTGGCCAAAGGGGCGTCGTAGCCAGGCCACTCGACGGCGGCGTGCTCACTCGCTGGGGAGCGCGCTCGTCGGCGAGGGGGCCGGCGACGTCGTCGAGTCGTCCTCTCACTCTCGGTTGCTACTACTGCTTCCGGTTGCTGCTATCGCTACGCTGAGGAGAGAGGCGAAGAGAGAGAAAGGCCAGAGATGAATGGCGCTAGGGTTTCAAGGGCGCCGCTGCGGTCGCCGTTTTGATCTTGCGACGGGCGCGGACGGCCATCGGATCGGCGCGGACGGCTCAGATAGAGCGGGCCAACTCGCGGCCCAGGCGGGCGCGTGCGACCACGGCACTTTGCCCGCCCAGGCCCACGTTGCGGCCTGGGTGCGGCCGAGCGCCGCGCAGAGCAGTGGGCCGAGCCGGTTTTGGCCGGTTTGGGGCCGAGAAAGGAAGAGCAAGAGCCCGTTTTCGTATTTTTCTTTTTCCAGAAAATTTGAAAAAAATGGAAATTGGCTCAAAAGAAAATAGAAAAAGTATTTTTTTCCTGTGGGTAAAATTCAAGAAAATGAGTTCATTTATTCCGTTGTCTATTTTAAAGTTGTTATTTTCATTATTAAATTCGAACCAACGGGAAAATTTAATTTTGAAAAATAAATATGTTTTTAGCTTATTATAATATTGTTGTTATTCTGACCAATGTTGATTAATGGTAATATTATGATGATTTTTGTCATGCATTAATTCTATTTCTGCCCAACGGTGATGTAGAATTAGTGTAGAGGACAATTATATGTTTTAATTTTGATCAACGTTGGAACTAAGGCATGCAATTGTTATTATTATGTTTATGTTCTCACTCTATATGAATTGTGTTTTCAGGCGGATATAACTTTATGGGTTGTATCAAAGAGATCCCCACTCTCAAAGGTGATAACTACACGGAGTGGAAGAAAAAGATTGACCTGGCCTTCATCTTGGCTAAGGTGGACTGGTAGTCACCTCACAGTGTCCCACAGAGCCTGTGGCACCGGTGAGGGAGACAAACAAGGCTGATGCCGCTTGGACAACAAAAGAGAGGGATTATGCATCCCAAAGGATGTCCTATGACCTTGAAAATAGGAAGTGGGTCACTGTCAACAAGAAATATTTGGCTGTGATAAAGAACACGATAGAGCCTGCAATTGTGGGCTCAATCCCAGAGTGTGACACCATCACCGAGTACCTCGAAAGAATAAAGAGTCAGTTTACTGGCTCTTCAAAGACATATGCTACCCAGCTGATAAAGCAGCTGGTGATAGTGAGGTACTCTGATAATGGTGGCATAAGAGAGCACATACTAAGGATGAGCAATTTGACATCCAAGCTAAAACCAATGGATCTGGCTCTCAAGGAAGAGTTCCTTATCCATCTGATTTTTGCTTCCTTGCCAAATGAGTTTGACACTTTTGTTGTCAACTACAACATACAGCCCGAGAAGTGGAACATGGAGAGGCTCATGGCTATGTGTGTGCAAGAGGAGGAGAGAATAAAAGCTGCCAATGGTGGCTCTATCAATTATTTGAAAGACAATAAGAAAAAGAATAATAATGCTAACTTCTCCTCAAAGTCAAAGGGAAAGGGTCCCATGCTGCATCAGCCTCAGCAGAACAAGTTCACAGTAGAGAAAGACCAGTGTCTCTATTGTAAAAAGACGGGACATGATAAGAAAGATTGTCCCGATTACTTAAAGATGATCATGACAAAGAAATGTGAGAACATTATTACGTTCATAAATGAATCCCTGTATATACAGTATTCGAAATCTACTTGGTGGATTGACTCAGTTGACTCAGGTGCAACTGTTCATGTTGCTAATTCTTTATAGGGATTCCGTTTGACGAGGACTACGCAAAGAAGCGAAAGACACGTTAAAGTTACAAATGGAGTCCAAGCAGATGTCGAAGCCGTTGGCGATCTTTCTCTAGAGCTTGCTGATGGCTTCACACTTTTACTTAGAGATGTACTTTATGTTCTCTCTTTACAGAGAAACTTGATTAGTGTTTCATGCTTAGACAATGATGGATATGATTGCTATTTTGGAAATGGCAAATGTAAGATAACATTTAATAATGCATGCGTTGGTCTTGCTATCTTACAAAATGAGCTTTATTTGTTATGACTACGTGATGATGTGAATGTTGTATGCGATGATGGGAACGTTGCGTGCGACAATGAGAATGTATCCTCGTCTGCGGATGTAAACAGAAAACGAAAGAGAGCTCACGATGCGTTGTCGAAATTATGGCACTGTCATTTAGGCCATATTTCGAGGGGAAGAATAGAAAGACTAGTTAAGAATGATATTCTTCCTTTATTAGAGCTCTCAGATTTAGAACAATGCAGAGAATGCATTAAAGGAAAGTATGTAAAGAAAATTAAGAAAGATGCCAAACGAAGCGCAGGAATTTTACAGATTATTCACACAGACATCTGTGGTCCATTTCCTATAAAGAGTGTGGATGGTTATGATTCGTTCATAACATTCACAGATGATTACTCCCGTTATGGCTATATTTATCCAATCAAAGAAAGAACAGAAGCATTGGATAAATTTAAGATATTTAAGGCAGAAGTTAAAAACCAACACAATTTAAAGACTAAGATAGTCAGGTCCGACCGTGGGGGGGAGTACTACGGTCGGCATACCCCATATGGCCAAGTTCCTGGACCTTTTGCAAGGTTCTTACAGGAGAATGGCATAGTAGCCCAATATTCTACACCGGGCGAACCTCAGCATAATGGAGTAGCTGAAAGACGTAATCGTACCCTGATGGATATGGTGCGCAGTATGATAAGTTACTCCACCTTACCGTTGAGCCTGTGGATGGAGGCGTTAAAAACCGCCATTCATATTCTCAATAGAGTACCAAGTAAGTCGGTGCTCAAAACACCGTATGAGTTGTGGACAGAAAGAGTACCCTCACTAAATCACTTACGTGTGTGGGGGAGTCCTGCCGAGGCTAAAGTATTTAACCCAAATATTAGGAAGCTAGATCCCAAAATAGTGAGTTGCCATTTCATTGGCTACCCAGAAAAGTCAAAAGGTTTTCGTTTCTACTGTCCAGACAGACATACAAAGTTTGTGGAAACGAGACACATTGTCTTCCTAGAGAATAAAATGATGAGGGGGAGCATGGTAGCTTGAGAAATTGACCTTGAAGAGAAGCGGGTGTATGCGCCCACTCCAATGATTCTTGAGCCATTTTTCTCACTACCTGCTGTTGCTGCACCAATAGTGCAAGATACTGTGGTGCCAGCACCTATTGTTATTCCGCCTGTGGCAACAATGAATGACGATGAGGAACTTGTTCTTTAGGATCCTGTAGAAACTATTGCCACACATGAGGGGGAGCAACAACAGCCTCAAATAGAAGATGTGCCAAATGTGGAGGCCCCTAGAAGGTCTCAAAGAGTCAGAAAATCAGCCATTCCTGCTGACTATGAAGTATACAACACTAAAGAATTTCAAATGGAGGATGATCCCACCTTATTTGAAGAAGCCATGAGAAGTGATCATTCATCAAAGTGACTTGAGGCCATGGAAGATGAAATGAAATCTATGAATGCCAATAAAGTATGGGACTTGGAAATAATTCCTAAAGGAGCCAAAACAGTAGGCTGTAAATGGGTCTACAAAACAAAACTTGACTCTCAAGGGAATATAGAGAGATATAAAGCTCGACTTGTGGCAAAAGGCTTTACGCAAAGAGAAGGGATTGATTATAATGAGACCTTTTCTCCAGTCTCATGTAAAGATTCTTTCAGAATCATAATGGCATTAGTGGCACATTACGATTTAGAATTACATCAGATGGATGTAAAGACGGCATTTCTCAACGGGGACTTGGAGGAAAATGTTTACATGGCACAACCAAAAGGTTTTGTCATGGAAGGAAGAGAACGAATGTGATGCCGCCTAAAGAAATCCATTTATGGATTAAAACAAGCTTCAAGACAGTGGTACTTAAAGTTTCATCAGACAATAAGGAATTTTGGGTTTAAAGAGAATGTAGAGGACAATTGTGTCTATGCAAAGTTTAAGAATGGGAAGTTTATCTTCCTTGTCCTGTATGTGGACGACATCTTACTTGCTAGTAGTGATGTCAGTCTACTACTGGAGACAAAGAAGTTTTTGTCCTCAAAATTTGATATGAAAGATCTTGGTGAAGCCTCATTCGTTTTAGGGATCAAGATTCACCGAGATAGAAGTAAAGGGGTATTAGGACTGTCACAAAAGGCATACATAGAAAGAATCTTAAAGAAATTTAGTATGCACAAATGTAGTCCCTCACCTGCTCCTATAGTAAGGGCGACAGATGTGGGGATTTTTAATGCCCCAGGAACTAATATTAGATCGATCAAATGAAAGCGGTTCCATATGCTTCAGCTGTCGGAAGCTTGCAATATGCTCAAGTTTGTACGCGCCCTGACTTGGCATTTGTTACCGGGTTACTTGGCAGATTCCAAAGCAATCCTAGAACAGAACACTAGAAATTAGTAAAGAAAGTCTTGCGTTATTTGCAAGGAACGAAAGGCCTCATGATGACGTATAGAAGATCTGATTCAGTCCATATAGTGGGATATTCAGATTCTGATTATGCGGGAGATGATAGAAAATCCACGTCTATATACGTATTCACTCTCGTAGGGGGAGCTATTTCATGGAAAAGCTCAAAGCAAACCATCACTACATTGTCCACAATATATGTCGAGTTTGTAGCGTGTTATGAGGCAACGGGGCAGGTGAACTGGCTAAAAAAGTTCATACCCAGTTTGAAGGTGGTTGACGACATCTATAAACCACTTAAGTTATACTGCGATAATAATCCGGCAGTACAGTATGCTCACAACAATAAGTCAAGTGGTGCTGCCAAACACATTGACATAAAGTATTATGTTGTGAAAGATAAAGTCCAGGATCATGTTATAAGTCTTGAGCATATAAGTACCGAAACGATGCTCGTGGATCCGCTTACAAAAGGCTTACCACCTAACGTGTTCAGAGAACATGTAGCCAGTATGGGTTTAAGGGAAAGCCTATAATTCCTGGATAAAAGAAGGCCCAAAGATAAGTATCTATTTCAGAACAGAGTGGTGTGTTGTAGCTGTTAAATCTATCGGCAATGGACCATGACGATGAGACATGCTCTATGCGCTAATCTGTAATGGAATGAACAAAAGTAAATGATATAAAAATGAAAGATGGAAGGAGATCAAGGGGGAGATTGTTAGATTGATCTCTTATCCTAACTAGACCCAACGGCCCAGTTGGGCCTTTGATTCGCACCGTGATCAGGGGCGCCCAGCCCACCATGGCTGGAGGGCCCCTGTCACACTGCACTATAAAAAGAGGTGGCGGCTGGTGGTTCTTATCATGAGGTTGACCTGAGCCGAGCTCCCCATCGACAAACCCTAATCCGATCTAGAGGGTGCGCAGCCAGTGACGGGAAGCCACCAGCCGCGCCGCCACCGGACTCCATTGCCTTCACTGCCAGTCGCCACCGCGCATCATCGACGCCGTCTTCACCGACCATCGCTGCCCGTGCGCATACTTCACCAACAAACCTGATGGCGGCCTCTGGATCATCCCCCTCCACGGTGTCAGGTTCGTCAGCCCTCATCTATCCTCTATGTGTCTCTGTCTCTCAGTCTAGAACGTGTTCTAGGTCTTTTGGTTCATACAATAGCAACTAGCCCCTCTGATCGTCACCTAGATCGATCCTATGTGTTCAACATGACCAACTTGTCCATGGCCTTGGCTGCCTCCGCTCCTCGTGCCCTAGCACCAACATTCTACAACCCCGTCGCCGGCAGCAACTCCGGCAAAAAGCCAACACGTCGCGATGGCGGCGGCGGCAAGAAGTCTGGTGCTGCTGGTGCTGGTCCAGCCATCCCAGGCGCTCCATAGGCTGCCCAGGCGCAGCAGGTCACTCCGTCTCTGCCTGCCTGGCAGCCCACCTATGGCCCCTTTCAGGCCTACTGGGCCGGGCCACCACATGCCCCGAGCCTTCTGCACGGGCCAGACTTTCCTGCCGCCTGGGCCTCCTCCGCTCGCCCCACTGCCTAGGTCACCGCCTCCACGGGCTCCCCTGCTAGGGCCACTACATCACCAGTTGCCACCGCTAGGCTTTGCTGGCCTATCCGCGCCCCCTGGCTGGATCAGCCACCCGGCCGGCTTTGCATGGGATCCAAAATGTTCTGGCGTCGTCCTTCGACACGATGACACTTCAGTCACACCGTTGACTGAATGGTATATGGATACTAGTGCTGAGACTCACATGACATCAAACTCCGGTAATCTTTGTGTTTCTCTCAACCTCCTTCATTTCCACTCCATCAGATATCATTGTTGGAGATGGCTCCCTCCTACCCGTCACTAGCACCGGCTCTGTTAATTTTCCAACTGCTCAGGGCTTCCTACGTTTAAATAATGTTTTAGTTTCTCCCCAATTAATTAAAAATCTCATTCCCGTTCGTCAATTCACCACTGAAAATAATTGCTCTTTTGAATTTGACCCATATGGTTTCTCTGTGAAGGACCTCACAACCCAGAGCGTGATCGCCAGGTGCAATAGTTCCGGACCGCTCTACCCGCACTTGTCATCGGTTTTGGGACCCTCACCCTCGCAGCTGGCTCCAGCTCCACCCTTTGCCATCGGGGTCTTGGTCATCTTGGCTCCGACGCCCTCTCCCGTTTAGTGTCATCTTCTGCCATTTCATGTAATAAAGCTGAGTCCAAATATTTGTGTCATGCTTGTCAGTTGGGTCGCCACATGCGTCTCCCTTTTCATACCTCTAGTTTGTGAACCGCTCATAATTTTGATTTAATACACTGTGACCTTTGGACTTTCCCCATGGTTAGCATCTCTGATTACAATTATTATTTAGTTATTCTTGATGATTGCTCGCATTTTCTTTGGACTTTTCCTTTACGCCTCAAGTCTAACACATTCATCACTCTCACTATTATTTTGCTTATGTTTCCACTAAGTTTGACGTCTCCATTAAGAATGTTCAGTGTGATAATGGTCGTGAGTTTGATAACTCCAGCGCCCGCATGTTCTTTCTCACTCGGGGTGCCACCCTTCGTATGTCTTGCCGATACAATTCGTCCCAAAATGGTAAAGCTGAGCGCATTATTCGCACCACCAAGAATATTATTCGCTCTCTCCTTTTACGGTAGAGATAGCAACACACCTAGCAAAAACATAGTTGCACATTTAGATACTTTATTTATTGCATAGATTTTGCTCAGGTTGGAATTAGAAGCCATAGTTTAGAAGTAGAATTTTAAGTTGCCTAATTCACCCCCCTCGTAGGCGTCACGGTCCTTACAAATGGGAGCTTGGATAGAATCCAAGTGTTTGTTTGGTTCTCCGAGGAGAAGGTAGATTTCACCTAGTAATTAGGTGCTAAGGATTTAAAGAAAATTAGGACGTGTCACTTAAGGTCCGTGTGTGTCAAACTTGTATAATTAAGCATTTCCTTGTGTTGGCCCTCATGTTATACTTTACTACACTTGTTGAGTACATTTCGATGTACTCATCCTTCTCTTTGTCCCCTTGCTGGTGTTTCCTGAAGACATTGTCGATTCTAGGCCGGTGTACTCCCGGGGGATGGAGACCCTGCTTCGCTCGTATTTTGATGTAATTTTTTGTTTAGACCCTCTGGTCATTTTGTAATAGGTAATCGCTTTTATAATAAACACTGATTTGTATCACTGTATTGTCATTAACATACATATAATGTGCATTCGTTTTTTTTAAAGGGTGTGACAGGCCGTTCACCCACCGTAGGCCTCTTCCCTCCCCCGTTGCCCCATCTGGCAGGTCCGAGGCGGAGCTCCCCATGTGGCAAGGGTGGGGCACCTATCCCACCTACCGCCGGCAAGCAGGCAGCAGGCGAGCAGAGGCAAGCGAAGGTCCAATAGCCCATCATTCCAAATTCCGAAATCTCCACCCCTGGCCGGTCCTAGCATCTCCATGACTGTGACTCCATATTTGGCTCTCTCCTCTCCTCCATCTCTTGATTAGCATCTCCATGATGGTGTGCCTCCGCCGTGCCTCCCTTCTAGGGTGTAGTTGCAGCTCACAACCGTCGAGCCATAGCTGTAGTCTGCCACCCCTTGCCGTCGCGCCAACCTAGCTGCCTGTTGTGCAGCTGGGGTGATGTCGTAGTGACACTGCGGCACTGCCCAGTGCCCGTGTATTATCACATATAATCATATATTATACATTTCTGATTTGTTCTTCAAATTTATAGGTGTTTTTTAGATTCTTCTTCAGTTTCTGTAGGCTGAATTAGTGAATAATTGTGATAAGGTATTATGGACTGCTAAATTAATCTTCAAATTTACATTATATTTATGTGTATCTACGTGATACTATTAAAAATATGTTGTGCGTATGTATGTCATCTCTCTTTTTTTATACTACTCCATCCGTTTCCAAATTGTAAGTCACTTTGACTTTTTTGGTTCATCTATTTTGCTATGCATCTAGATATATTATTATATCTAGATGCATAGCAAAATGGTGTATAAAAAAATCAAAGCGACCTATAATTTAGAACTGAGGGAGTATTACTTATGTGTCTGTCGTTCGCCTCCACCTACAATTTTTGTTGAGTTTCACCGCTGTGCCTAGGTCTCAGGTTGAAAATAAACCCTTGGAGGGCTCGCTACACCACCATGCCTAAATGAGCCATGCTGTGCCTAAGTACACGTACATTTGTCGTGCCGTGAGAGCGGAACGGACGACATAGTAAGTGGCACACGTCTCGTTTTAGGCAAAACCCAAAATAATTCATCAATCCCGGACTCGTCGTCATCTGGGGCTCGGTGAGCAGGAAACAATAGCTTTGACTAGGACGGCGGAAAAAAAATTGCATGGAAACTGTATGCAGCGCGTGGCCGTGCGGTTACTTGCAGTGTGTCTCGGCTTCGCTAGCCTGGACACCGTGGGTGCTACTGGATGCACGGCTAGGCTCGGCTGGAATTGAAGCACGGCTCGCTCACGCTTCCAGCAGCTAAATCACCGATCCAGAATTTTTTATCGACATGCGTATACAGATTCCATGCAATTTTTTTCCAGGACGGCAGGAACGCAGCGACAAAACATGTGGCACGGATTCAGGGGATCATCCACAACCAGCATACCAACTCCGACGCCCGGCGGAACCTCCGGTTTAATTAACAACGCGCCGCGCGCCGGCAATTTTTGTCGCTTGCAACCCTTGCAGTCGAAAACAGATGTGCCGTGTTGACGACAGGAGAGATGGACATCTCGTGATCTATATATTTAAAAGCTAAAAAGATGGCCAGCTCCTCCAAAGGAACCACCGTCCACGTCGCTCAAAAGCCAAAAAGATGGCCAGCTCCTCCAAAGGAACCACCGTCCACATCGCCCAAAATAACCTCAGCCGTCCGATCACGCGTTCGATGGCCCAAGTCGCTCGAAGCGGATTCTTGCGTACAACAGCTTCTCAGCCTCCTGGTGGCTTCTCCCGCTTCTCCTCACCTCCTCCCGATTCTTGTCCGAAGCCGGACAGTCTCCCGATTCTTGTCCGAAGCCGGACAGTCAAATATATATACAGCAGCTTCAGCTTCTCCTCTCCAATTCTTTTCCTCTCTCTCCCGTCAGTCTGTCTCTCTCATCCTCCCGATGCGAGCAAGGGCGGCGGCGTCGGCCGAGCGGCGCGCGGCGGCGGAGGCCCTCCTCCTCCGTCTCCTCCACCTCTGCCTCCTCCTCGTCCTCCCTCCCGAGGCCGTCCTCCCGAGATGATGGCGCCGCGGTGGCGGCGAGGCCACGGCGCCACCTGCGGCCGGCACGACGACGCGGGTGGGGCCCAGCAGCCCCCTCCCTCTCCGGGGCCCTGAGCTGGCGGCGAGCACCCACCAGGTATGCCCATCGCATCTCTTCTCTGCCTCATGTGTGAAATCAGCAACCAAACCCGAACTCCAACCCTACCTTTGTCAAGTTCGGCCATGGAGGATCTGCCATCTCGTCGGTTGTTGAGTGCTCTTTGAGTATGAAATCATGTTAGCTTTGGATTCAATTTTTGCTCATGATTTATTCCAGTAACTTGCAGTCGGTAAACATGGTTAGGTGGGATTTTTACTAATAAGACAGCGGTTGCCTACGCAACTAGCTATTCAGTATTTGTTGGATTCTGTACCTGCAGAGAATTGTGTGACTGCCATAGCTCCAGTTCATCGAGTAGTACTCGACATGCCCATGTACATTCATGATTTTCTTCAGTCATTTTATCTCCCTTCAGTCCATTGTCTCAGCCCAAAACTTTCCTTTGCACAAAAAAAATTAAGTGATTTAGTGCCGGTGATTCCATTTATGTGGCATCGATTTACCTCACAATTTTGATGGATCGAATCATAAATATTAACTGATTCCATTTAGGTGGCATCAATTTATCTCACAATTTTTATGGAGCAAATAATGATTATTAATGCCAATAACAAATCTTGCCAAGCAAGCATAAGGGCCCTGCGACCTACAGCGTGGGTGTACATGGACATGGGAGGCAGCATGAGCATGAGCATAGGCAGAGGTGGGAGAGGATATAGAAAAATGAGAAGCTCTGCTCCAGGCCTGCTATAATTTCTATTGGACTCTCCAATTATATTTCATGGAATGCCTGTCACTGATCAACTTCCTTGCCTCATTTCATTATCACTAATATATTGAAGGTTTGGATAAACAGATGGTAACATTAAGTGTTGTTGTACTCACTGATTATTCCAGCAGTAACTGAACTTATTTTTTTTATGAGATACAAGGACGTTATCACCAACAACTCTCATGCTGCTTCTCAGTGATATGCAGCAGCGACATGCCCATAGCGTGTTGTCGTTATTCTTGGACAATAGAAATAGTCAACAGGTAACATTCTGTATGCTCATTGCATAACAAAAAAAACATAGACAGGTTATGCTTTCCTATTGCAATTATTATTGTTCTTTATTTTTTCTTGTGCTCATGTTTATAGACTTCTCAATTTCCTTTGGTTGTGCACATGTCAACTTGGTCAGCTATCTATTAATTGCAATGGACCTGCCATCATTCCTTTCAGGTTAGAACCAGCTTGATTAAAAGTGGATGCAAAACTGCTCAGAGAGTAATTGATGAATTCATAAGAGCAATAGGCTTTGACCCCGTCGGGGGACAAATCTTGGTCCTGCATTGGACAAAACACAGGTTAAAAGAAGGATCTGCCAATTAACATTGGTACCTTCCCCTTCTGATTGTTTTTGGTGTTTGGTGTTTCAAAAGGTTAAAAATTCAAAGAAGTGCAGTGTTTTCTGCAAGTTGTTTACTCAAATTTCGTTTTGATTACTTGAGGTTGGTAAAGAGTATCCCTAGAGAAGAGAGATATATGGGTTTTGATGAACTTTTTGCCTATTTGTTTCAGTATTTGTAGAAAGAAAGCTTACAAATACAACAATGTAGCACATAAAAATGGACCCAGGGCCAATAAATAGTTCCAAACATACAATTTTAGTGTTCTTCCAAATTAGCTCTGGCAAAAAATTACCGCATACATCCAACATGATCTAGAATGTCAAACCTCACTTCCTTACATCCAAAGCACCAATTCAGAATACTCAATGTTATAATACCTTGAAAAGAACAAATAGCTTACATTTTTTTGCACTTTTATATTTTCCCTCTATTTATTTTCCGTGACTCTCATTATGTTATTTACCATAACCATGTCTATTGTTTGCTAAAAGTAGTTACATTTTTAACAGATCTGATGGGCACGCAGCATATTTTTGCAACGAGCTATTCTAGCTTCTCCTGGTACAGTCTCATTATCTCCAGTCCTCTTTTCTAGGGGAGTCAGAATTTGATGCAGAGAATAAAACTCGATCAGTTCATATGAATAGCAATTATTCATGGTGTATTTTTGTCAATAGTTAATTTTCATTATTGGTGGCATCTGATTGTTAAGAGACATTTGCAAGTTCTCTGTTATTTTTCTTATTCTTAAATGTTGGTATTAGTGAGAATGTAATTTCAGCAATTAATCCATACGAAGACTTTGACCAACTAAAAGTTACTGTACTCGATAGTGATTATTATCCATTGCATATTTGTTTCTTATGTACAGAAACTCAGAAGAAGCTATATGTAATGCTTGGAAAGGATCTCTGTTCAGACAATTTTGCCAGCTGATAGGTAATTTCCTTTATGGTCATCGCATAAGATTGTTGCGTATAAGTTGCATTGCATCAGCAGGTTATGATAAAAAAATATTATCACATGTTGGAGTCTAATATGATTATTACCCCCAATGCTTAGACCTGCGCTCTATCACAAACTAACAGATTTATGCAATCTGTGAGTGAACAATATATCACTTGAGAACGTGCTTTCATTTTCCCTGTCAAAGACTACGAAAACTCTAATTCTATTCAAATGCTAAAGAAGTGAATCATCATTGCCTGGATCGCTTGGATCACTCAGCCTCAAGGTGTAAGCCTGCGAAGGTAAAATACATGCTTCACATCTATTTTTTTAGTTAGTTCCCTTTATTTTAGGTCGTCGCTCAAATCTGAAATTGGTTATTTAGAGACTTCCATGCAACCTATCACACTAAAAAAATATGCTACGTATTCTCCTTTGAATTCTTTCAATCAACCACCAACCAGGTTTCACAAAATGATTTAGCCTACTGATGATGCTCTATTTTTTTTAAACTAACCATAGTGGAATGCTATATTAAATTGATGAGGCTTCCAATTTTGGTCTCTGCTCAAGTAGCACAATTCATGTAGACATAGCCCAAACATTTTCGTATGTATATCATACCTGTCATTGTTGCCTTTCATAGCCTTAATCTTATTATATCAACAAAGAACGTTCTGAATAAGGAAGGTTCTTTGCGCTATAAGAAAAATAGCTTTTCCTTTTTAACAAAAGAAACATCCATCCTAACATTTTTATGTACCCCATCCAAATGAGTCTTCACAATTTTGTCTTTGCGCCTAAGGCAAAGTCTAATATTTTTAGGCTAGGTTCAAAAAGATTTGTTGAAGCGGCTTCCCAGCGAAGTTGCTTCTCATCCTGCTTCTCATCTTAACTACTAAGACAGATATTTGTACACACACATGAGTGGGGACCAAAACAATAAAAAAACAGGTCATGAGGGGAGCCAAAACAACAAAAAAACAGGTGACGAGGATAACGACAGCTTAGAGTTGATTCCTACTTAGAGTTTTACACTGATTCTTTTTTTGTAAGATTGACTCTATAGAGAAACATTTGATATGCCTTTCATGCTACAGTTAATGTTCCTATTAGTTCAGGCAAGGTAAATGCTGCTATTAGTTTCAGTTAATAAGTTTTGAGTTCATTCTTATTTTTTGCGTTGGGGTGTACCGGTTTTATGGCCATGTTAGCTGCTTCCCGTCTTTTAGGTAAGAAGAACAGCAATATTAGTCAAATCCTTTGATTTGGTTGCAACTGGTTTCTTTTCCCTTTGCCGTGACTAACTGCAGCTAGGAGGTTTGAACCTCTGCCTACCAGTTTTTTTTGTGTTTTGTACTTACAGTTTGGTTCAGCTTTCAAAAACTCTGTTCAGTAACTAAATAGAAGTAAAGTAGTCAGAGTACTGTGATGCAGTTGGAATGGTGCATCAGAATGCTTAAAATTGTGAAGGTCACTTTCATGCAATAGTGAATACTCTATTATGTTTTTTGAGTGTCAGTGTTTCAATATTTTTGTGTCAGTACAAATTCTGCTTTATTACAATTAGATTGCCTATACTCAGTTTCACTATTCTCTGTCTGTCAGCGGTGCATCAAACCGGTTTTCTTGATTAGCAGCTAGAACAGGTATTCAGGTGAGTAGGTTCAGAAAAAATGGAAGGAACTATCTCGGCATGTTAGTTTTTCAGTACTTTTGATCTCTAATTCTTTGTGTACATAAGTAAATAGTTTTAGTAATTGGCATCTCGCTTTTGTCAGTATGGTAGCTTTTTCAAATTGTAACTGTATGATTTTTTTAATATCAAATTTAGATGGAGCTCATCACGTGAACTTGAACATCAGCGTGACCATAACAATGTATTTTCCATTAATGTTGATTATTCTATCTTTTATTTCATTTGTATCTCTTTTAGTCAAATGAGTATTTACTTATTTTTTGCAAGAATTTCTCTCTGTTGCGCATGTAAAGCTGATGGTGGAATTGTTGCTACACGTGAGGAGGTCGCATATTTGATTAGATCTGATTGTCGATTGTTGTAATTTCATTCACTCTTTATTGTTTTATTTTTCGGTAAAATCTGGGTGTAAATGCCTTCCTTTATCTACCAGATTTTGCTCTGCTTTCAGGAAACTAGGCGTCATGTAATGATTGGATATAAATCTGATTAATGGATTGAAAAAAAATCATCTGAAAGATATGTAGTGGCTCCCTGATACTGCTGCACGGGCGTGCGAAGGCGCGTGCCCTGATACTAGTACATATACAAAATACAGGATATATAGCCACAGCGGCAGAGCCACTGAAAGGGTGTGTTTGTGACTTTGTGTGCGTGCGTCAGAGAGAAGCTAAGGTTCAGTGCAGCAGTTTCTATGGCTCGTGGCTTGGGCGCTCCGTTCCTGCATCTGGCCTCGCCGCCATTGCTCGTGTTGCAGCTGCTGCTGGTGTCCACGTCGTGCGCCCTGTTGCGTTCGGCTCGAGGCGAGGACCTGCTGATCGAGGGCTTCACCGCTGTGGAGCTGCCTGAGGCGCTGTTCAAGGTGCAGAAACCCTACGACATGCCGCTGCCCGAGCGGTACGAGTTCGTCGATGGCGTGCGGCGGATGTGGGTCTACGCCACCGACCATCCCATCACCACCGCCCACCCCGGCGGCCCCCGCACAGAGACCAAGATCGAGGTAACAGTAACGCTAGGCCAAGAATGCTAGATCAAGATCTGATGTGACTTGTGCACTACTAATAAGAGTTTCCTAATCGATTCTTCTCCGATCACGGCCATCGCCGTCGGTGGCGCAGCTGATCTACAGCTCCGGGGTGTGGCAGTTCGAGGGCTATGGGTACATCCCGTACGGCACGTCGGGCGCGTCGGTGATGCAGATCTTCGGCGCGGCGGAGCACGCGACGACGCTGATGCTGCACGTCTACGACGGCAACCTCACTTACTACCACGATGACACGAGGGTCGTTGACGCCGGCATCTACGACAGGTGGTTCCGCCTCAACGTGGTCCACGATGTCGCAGCGTCCAACATGACGGTGTTTGTGGACGGCCAGCACCGCCTGACCGTGCCCGGCCACGGCGGGGACTCGCACTACCCCGGATCTGTACATCACTGCCAGTTCAAAAACCCCCTTCATTGCCGGATTTTGAACCGACAGTGGCATACCGGCAGTGATGTGAGGTTGACATCACTGTCGGTTCTTAAAAACCGACATTGGTCTATAGACAATAGTGTCGGTTCGTAGCTCCACCCGACAGTGTCTAGTTGAATAACACTGCCGGTTTGTAGTCCCCACCGACACTGACGTTTGCTTCAAGGGTGTCGGTTCTTGCCCAAACCGGCAGTGTAGATCAAGCCAACACTGTCAGATTATGGCTCAATCCGGCAGTGTTGATCAAGATAACACTGTCGGTTCTTGACCCAAGCCGGCAGTGTTGAGCAAACCAACACTGTCGGTTGATGGCTGAAGTAGGCAGTGTTGATCAAGACAACACTGTCGGTTCATGGCTCAAACCGGCAGTGCGGAGCAAGAGAACACTGTCGGTTCATGGCTCAAGCCGGCAGTGTTGAGCAGTCCAACATTGTTGGTTCATGGCTCAAACCGGCAGTGTCGAGCAAGAGAACACTGTCGGTTCATGGCTCAAGCCGGCAGTGTTGAGCAGTCCAACCCTGTTGGTTCATGGCTCTAACCGACAGTGATGGTTACGACAACACTGCCGGTTTGTTGCTAACTGGCGGTGATGGCCCATTCGCATTTTTTGTTTTATAATTTTTTTTAATTTATATTTTTTGTGGGATCGAGTTTCGCTTTATATACGCTACGTAGACGATATGTCCATAAATATTAAACATTACAAATGTTACAGTTACAGTTCAAATGTTATATCTAGATCTTGATCCCTCAAAACAAAAAAATGTTCTCAGACTTCTTATAATAATCTAGCGAGCCGGGCCATACTGGTCCTTGTACTTCACGGATTGTGTAATGGAAAATAGTCCATCTTTTTTCAATACCTCGGCTAAGATGAATTTTGACAGCTCCGATTGTAGTACGACGATCTCCATCTCTAGCAGCCTTTCGTGCTTAAATTTCTTGCGCTGTCGTTCAAAAAAGATGATATCCAAAGAGGAACAGTAAATTATTTTGTTGAATTATTAACAGACATAAATAAAATGGGGATTATACACACCAACTTATCGGCTTCTTCCGATTTTCCACCGATGTAGCGAAGCATTGCCCACATTACATAAAACCCGCATTCATTGTTTTCCGCCGGCTGTGATAGGTACTTCCCCTCCATTTCGACAACCTTGAATGGGACCGGCTTCCCACCGATATGGCTTCTTCGGACACTGAGCAACATTAAAAGGAGAAACATTAGAAAGCGGGTATGTGTGATTAGAAAATAATATGTTATTAGGATCGCTTACTAATTCAGCACTGACACCAGTGCATCCAGATGATGAAATGATTTTTTCTTCGAGTCCCACACCTAGAGCAGATTTTTGGCAAGATTAACACAAATGAAGACGAAATGGTTGCTGCAATCACAGAATCCTAATTATCGAATAATCTTAATAAAAAAGAAGCATAAAATTAAAAGCCGAGAACACATACTCGCAGTTGTAGGCTAGAAGTTTGTGGGTTTTCTTCTTCATCGTGAATTCATCGAAAACAACAATCAATCTCTGTTTCAGGTCTTCCACATCACATCTATAGAGGCCTAGACATGTCCTCTCATTGACTCGCATGGGGTCCAAGAAGCCTATGTAATCCCATTTGCTTTTTAGAATGTAAAATTTTGCTATACACCTACATAAAATCATGGGAAGTGCTCAAAAGTTAACAATTTGTGTATCGAGAGAGTAGTTAATTGTAATATCGTGCGTGTAGGGTACTTACATAGTCCACAGCGTCAATAGTTGAACATCGAGATCACGTTTCTGGTATAGCTGGAACAAGCACTCCCACTCGACATCAAACTTCTCTTCTTCAGGATAATTGAAAACATGTGGCGAACGGATAATAACCTCAAAACAAAAGTTGTCCGTCTCTGTTGTTTGAGCCATGTAATATTCATGTAAATGGCGCATATATGTTGCTAGATTTTTATACTCATGATCGTGAACCAAAAAATTGCCCCTTACATACTTGATTGCTGGTGTTGCCATCCCTTGTACATCATAATAGATGGTCGCGGCCTCTTCCATGGTTAATCCTGGGTTGTCTTCGACGTACTTATGTATGTTCCTTAAATCTTTATTGAGTATTTCTTTGTCTCTTGTTGTAGCGTATTTATTCTGTGTTTGCCTTTCGAATTCGGACTTCAACATAAACGAAGGCAATGAGGCACAGAGATTGAAGAAACTAATACAATCTTCCTTCTTGACGTGTGTTGTAAATTTTTCTTCCATCAAGGAGGTAACGTTGCCACTGAACGGCCTTTTTCTTTTCTGTTGGTCCACTTTGGGAGCATTAGCGACCGAATCCAAGGACCTTTTCTGCGACTGTGAGGATGTCCTTGATCTTATTTTGGGCTGAGCTGGAGGAGGAGGAGGATGACGATGAGAATTCTGTTTTCCCAGCGCTGATGAAGATGGAGTCGGACGAGGAGTCAGAGGAGGAGGAGGAGGAGTCTCTTTTCTCGGGGCTGATGAAGATAGAGTCGGACGAGGAGGAATAGAAGGAGACCTCTGTCTTCTCGGGGGTGATGGCTCTGGATGAGGAGGGGAGTGATCTCTGTTGGGAGATGGTGAGTTATCATCGCAGGTGGGCGAAGACTCGTAGTTGTCCTCATCATCAGAGGACAATTGGTGGTCAAGCTTAATGAAGCGCTTGCGCCAGGCCACTTGAGAGCCCTTGTTATGACCAAGTTTCGGCGTGTCTTCCGCTACGGGGTACTCAATGGGTATCTTGCTATACTTCTTATCAAGTATGCTGTCAATGGTGACGCGAGCATACCCCAGTGGAATTGGGTGGCCATTAATTGTCCCGTCTCCCACAGGCCAGGCCTGGCCGAGCGCCACCTTGTCCTTTGTCCATTCCCGATGAATGTACAACATGACATTGACGGGTTCAGTGATGTCGTCCACCGGATGAGGCACATTTGCCTCTTCTTCGTCGAGCGGGGTCGATCCACAGCTACTGCGACCCCTAAACTGTGGGCTAAAGGCAGTAGGAGTAGGGTTTTGTGGTACTGCTGACCCCTTGGACAGTAAAATTTGCTCGACTCGCGCTTCAACGGTCGCCTCAATTCGTGCTTCCATTCTGTCTTCCATCTCTTTTAGTCTCCTCAAATACTCTGCCTCATGTTCCTCTCTACCCCTCGAGCGGCTCCGGTAAGTGTTAGATTCTTAGGGGAATGCTAGTTTCCAAGGAACAACACCGGTTCCTCTAGTGCGACCAGGGTGCTCCTTGGTTCCGAGTGCTTGGGTGAGCACGTCTTTCTCCCTATTAGAAGTGCGAGTCCCTTGCCTCACCTCCTCAGTTACCTGGGAGATCCTCTGGATGAGTTCGCTCATGGGTACATTTGAGGAGCTAAAGCTCCCATCCTCGGTGTGCCGTACATTCCTCCCCATACAGTATATTATCGATCTAGGCTCCCAATCGGTGGTCTCAACCTGAACACCTTCCTCAGCAAGGCGATCCATCTTTTGAAGTTCTGCTTTAAATTCTGGCATCTTTTTGGCGTAGCCACGAGAGCCGAGATGATGAGGATTCGTCGCTTTCTGCGAATTCTCCTTATTCTTCCTGCTTAGTTCTAAGTAGTCCTCAGATAACCTGTATTCCTTGAAAGCCTGCCAAAAGTCCTTCTGCTTGCTAAACTGTCCACCATCGAAATCTGGCTCTTTATTTTGGAGGACAAAATTCTTGTACAATGTCCCCTTGAAATTCTTGAAGCATGTTCCCATGATTTCTTTTGCTTTTTTCTTGACTAACTCCCTGTCATACTCGGCTGGGAAAGTGAAATACTCTAGGATCTTGACATCCCATATGTAATCCTTCTCGCTTTCGGGAACCCTCCACCGGTCATCATCTTTCCCAATCCACTTCCTGTACTTAATCGGGATGAAGTCCCTAACAAGTAACCCGAGGATGGTCTTGTATTTGGTCAAAGCTATAGGCGGTGAGAGTGGATCCCCGAATTCATCGAACTTAGTAATGTGCCAGTGTGCATTCCTACCAATAGGAACCTTTGACACGCCTCGCTTGGATCTGGCCTTCCTGCTACCCGAACCCTCTGGCTCCTGCTAGAGACACCAAGTAAGCTATGACCCTCTCAATTGATTAGCGTGTGTGGCTACATAGTGACATGATACCAAAGTTACCTGGCCATCTTGGTCATTTTGACCCAGATCGAGCAGGCCAGACGGGGTCCATGGCTGCTCGTTCTCATCGACCTGATTGACACCGTCATCGTTTGTCGGATCATGCGGCTCTCCCGTCCCAGCGATATCTACCGCTTCTTGTTGCCGGTCAGTTCTTCGGCGACGGGATAACAGGCGACGATGAGTCATGGCTGTGACACGATCGTGGTTAGTTTTGGCCGCGGACAACTACTAATAGCATATGTTCATATATATATAATATGTTTAATGCAAAGTCTAATAATAAGTCCACATACAACAAAGTCAAATAATAGCATATGTTCACCTAGAACAAATTCATTGTTTGATTGACCACATACAACAAAGTCCACCTACTCTTCTACGAAACTAAGCCTACATCAACTTCCAAATAAGAAAAGCGATGACCATAGCCATAAATAAAAGCATGACATCTTTCCAAGACCAATGAGCAAGTCTCCTAATCTTCACATCTCCGGCGGGTGGCTTCTCTTCGATATCCAGTGCCAGCGGATGGCCATGGTTTGCATTCATTGGACCATAGTAGGCCGATTGCCCATAGTTTGCAAGGTAGGCCGGATGACTATAGTAGGCCCTTAAAGCTTCAGCTTCTGTGTTGTATTTTTTGTGCAAATTACTAGGGTAGCGTTTGACTTGAGCATAGCAATCTTCCCAGGTTCGATAAATCCCAGACATGTGACCAACATGCACTACATACCATGCCATGGTTGCCTATACATTTAAGTAAATTAGGCATGCGGTAAGTGGTAATGGTAACTCACTGAACAAGAGTTATTATTCAAGTTATATGGCCAAACTAATTCTATTTAATGTTCTTTATCCTTGACATGATAAAAAATTACCTCAATAATTGGACTATTTATTATTCGGAGATCAATGTGGTTTAGTAATCATACTTGCTGCTGCTGTCGAGCCAATTTTAAAAGTTGTTTTTAACTTTTTTTCTAGAACAAACATCTATAGATGCCTTTTTTTAAGCATGCTATACATTCCCCCTAAGATTAAATCCCCAAACAATCAAATATTGCTATAGTGTAATTTGGCGGTCTAAGACTGTGACAACAGGTCTCTGAAAATAGCATTATTTTTAAAATATACTAAAACTTATACAAGAAATAAATAATTTCTTGTAGTATATATAAGAAAATATTAGATGAAAGTTCAAAGCAAAACATCTACAACAGAAAGGAAATAGGCAAGTCATTGTAATTAACCAACATGACCAGTCAAATAAAGTAGGACCCTATCAAAATATTAGAGTTGCATACATTCTTCATCTTTAAAACTATTTAAAAAAAATTAGTTCTATAGGTCTAAAATATATATACTACATCCTCACATCCAAAAACATTGAGCATCGGTGGCACTACAGACTAGACATTCATGATCAAACTGTATGCTAGCATTGCAATAAAGTAGTAGTAACATAAATTATTGCAAGTAAATTATCATATCAAACAATAAGTTGTAGTACTTGGTAAATGAAAAGCCTCTACTGATTCAAGTAAGCAGTTGTGGGACAAATCAGCCAGAAATTCTTATCTAACTCTTACACAAACAGAACACTTAGCGGGCATTTCATCTAACACTTAGCGGGCAGTGAGCCACGCACTCACCGTGTGGGTGGTAAAGCAGCTGTCCGCGGGCGCTCCTGAAGGCCTCGGCGGTGCTCCGGCGTCGGGCGGTGGATGGCGTGGAGAGTGCTCCGGCGTGGGGCAGTGCACGGGCGTCGGCATCGAAGAAGAGGAGCGTGGGGCTGGGAACGGCGGCGCGGGGAGCGGTGGACGGTTGCTCCGGCGTGGGGCGGTGCACGGGCCTCGACATCGAAGAAGAGGAGCGCGGGGCTGGGAACGGCGGCGCAGGGGGCGATGGACGGGTGCTCCGGCGTGGGGCGGTGCATGGGCGTTGGCGTCGAAGAAGAGGAGCGCAGGGAACGGTTGGCGCGAGGTTGAAATTTGGATAATTTCAACCCGTGGCGGCCTTTTATACCAGATCTCATCACTGCCGGTTCTAACTAGAACCGGCAGTGATGTGCCCCATCACTGCCGGTTGTAACTAGGAACCGACAGTGTTATGGGTACATCACTGCCGGGCCATTCTTTAAACCGGCAGTGATGCAGGAATATAAATTGAAGGAAAATGCAAAAAAATTGTGTTGCATCCCTGATTTGAACCGAAGCCTACAAGTTCCAGAGCAGCAGACAAACCATTGAGCTATTACCTGATTTTGGAGAGTTTGAAGGAATTTATTCCTTTGAGTGATTATCTATCCCTGCTTTGCGCGTAGGCCCTTCAACTCCCCGACCACGCTGGTCGCGCGGTTCCCATGAAGATTGAAGAGCCGCTGTTTACCGAGGAGTCCCCACAAAGAGACGCCGTCCTTGGACTGGTCGCGGCCCTTCAGTTCCCCATGAAGAGACGCCGCGTTTACTCCTCGGCCATGCTGCTCGCGCCGATTCCCAAACGCAGGCGCGCATGCTCCGTCTTCCCAACGCATGCGCAATGGCGGTTCAATGGCGTTCCCAACGTAGGCGTGCTCCGTCTTCCGAGGAGTGGGAGTTATTGCACCGTGATCAGTTCCACCCACAGACACGCCTATATAAGCCAGGCCACCATGCACGCAGTCGGCCGCCATTGCACCACCACGTGTCAAGAAAGCGAAGCACACCCTTCCCACGCACACCTCGCTCCGGCCCTCGACGACCACCCGCCGCCACAATGCCTCGCCGCTTGAAGACAACATGGGCGATGCTGAACACGTCGTCCTCACGTCGCCCCCCGACGCCTCCACCGACGCCGTCGTCCGAATTGGACCTCGAGGCGAACCTCGAGGACGATCTGGACCGTGAGACCGCATCGGAGGAGGAACCGGAACCTCTTCCGGTGGAGGACGTCATCTTCAACTTGTTGGAGACGGCTCGGAAGGAGGAGGAGGACCAGCACCCCTCCGCGCCATCACACAGAAGGAGACCGACGACTGCATCCTGAAGTGCATCGTCGAGATCTCCAAGGAGGAGGAGCGTCGCCGCGAGGAAGAGGAGCGCCACCGCCAGGAGGAGGAGGAGCGTCGCGGCCGCCAGGAGCAGGAGACCGAGCGGCGTCTCGCGATGGATGCGGAACGGCGCCGGCGCAGGGCTGAGCGAAAGAAGCGCGAAGTGGAGCACCGGCAGCAGGGGGACGACGACGCAGGCAGCACCGGCAATAATTAGTAGCACTATTGATTAATCTATGTCTTGGGACAATGTAATAATTTACTGGTGCTCAAAAATTTACTAGTTATTAATCTATGTCGTCGAATCCTTTATTTGATCATCTTCACCTTGGTGCTGAGAAATGCCGTGTTGCAGCATGTCTGTGTTCTGGCAGTGATGGGGGTAAATCACTGCCGAGCCATTCTTTAAACCGGTAGTGATTTCAGTGTAGCGATTACAGCATAAATACATTATCTTTTCATCTCCTTTCGATTACCTCCTAGTGGCACAACGGTTAAGACCCCGCAACTTAGCCCTCGATACCCGTGTTCGAATCCCGGGCACCCCAATTTTTTTGGTATAATTTTATTATTTATTAAGCGGTGTAAAGGTCAAAAAGACAAAATAAATAAACAAGACACACATCCTATACTATCGCAGCGGTTAAGTGTCTGAACTCTGTAGTCCGAGACCCGAGCTCAAACCCGAGGGCTGGCACAATTATTTTTTAATTTTTTATATATCACTGCTGGTTTTCAAAATCAACCGACAGTGATAACAAGCATCACTATCGGTTTTTTCTCATCACTGCCGGTTTATTGAAACCGACAGTGATGTTTATATATATTAAAAAAAATTATTTTACATACTGAATAAATAGAAGCATATGTATTCCTATGTCGAAATGGCTTGAAATTTTTTTGACAAGCTTGTACACCCAAATTAAGACCCCACACAGGATCTTAGGTTTTTCTGACCATTTTTTTTATTTATTATATTTTTCTCTGTGCCCAATGAGACAAAAGAGGGTGAATTTCATCTTGGACCCAATAGATTTTTTTATCCACCTCCATAAAATTCTTATCCCTAGGGCACATTAGAGCCTGTGTAAAAGTTTAGCACCATTCCAGATCTTTTCGTGGTTAGACTCAGTTCAACCTATAATTAAACGGTATCGTCGCGCGGAAATTCAATTAAACCTCAGAAAGTAGCAAACCATCTCCGGAAAATCCAAAACTTGGTGTTTCCTTCACACGTGGCACGTGCAAGCCTAAGAAAAAGTTTGAGACCAATACGACACCGGAATGCATATGAACCACAGAAACCTTGATAACCTATGTGTATAGTCATGGTTCGATGAAAGGGCACATGTACCTCCGTGAAGTATGTATATACCGCCTATGTTGAAATGACTTGAAATTTTTTTAGCAAACTTGTACACCTAAATTAAGACCCCACACAGGATCTTAGGTTTTTATGATCATTTTTTTATTTATTATATTTTTCTCTGTGCCCAATGAGACAAAAGAGGGTGAATTTCATATTGGACCCAATAGATTTTTTTATCCACCTTCACAAAATTCTTATCCCTAGGGCACATTAGAGCCTGTGTAAAAGTTTGGCACCATTCCAGATCTTTTCGTGGGTAGACTCAGTTCAACCTATAATTAAATGGTCTCGTCGCGTGGAAATTCAATTAAACCTCACAAAGTAGCAAACCATCTTCGGAAAATCCAAAACTTGGTGTTTCCTTCACACGTGGCACGTGCAAGCCTGAGAAAAAGTTTAAGACCAATACGACACCGGAATGCATATGAACCACAGAAACCTTGATAACATATGTGTATAGTCATGGTTCGATGAAAGGGCACATGTACCTCCGTGAAGCATGTATACATCGCCTATGTCGAAATGGCTTGAAATTTTTTTGGCAAGCTTGTACACCCAAATTAAGACCCCACACAGGATCTTAGGTTTTTCTGATCATTTTTTATTTATTATATTTTTCCAAGTGCCCAATGAGATAAAAAGAGGGTGAATTTCATCTTGGACCCAATAGATTTTTTCATCCACCCTCATAAAATTCTTATCCCTAGGGCACATTAGAGACTGTGTAAAAGTTTGGCACCATTCCGAATCTTTTCGTGGGTAGACTCAGTTCAACCTATAATTAAACGGTCTCGTCGCGCGGAAATTCAATTAAACCTCAGAAAGTAGCAAACCATCTCCGGAAAATCCAAAACTTGGTGTTTACTTCACACGTGGCACGTGCAAGCCTGAGAAAAATTTTGAGACAAATACGACACCGGAATGTATATTTCCTCCTGTCATGCCCATCGGCGGGGTGCCTCATCATTGTATCTTTCTTACGCTCTTCGCCATGCCAGCGCAACAGCTTGGCTGACTTTGCACATGCAAATAGCCTATGCACCCGGGGAGCTATAGGGAAATACCAAACGACCTTTACGGGACCTCCTCTGGTCTTGGTACCCTCATCTGACGGTCCTTCCTTATACCGTGGAGTTTCACACTTGGGGCACTTGTCCAAGTCTTTGTATTTTTCTCCATGGTACAATATGCAATCATTGGAACATGCGTGGATTTTTTCAACCTTGAGGCCGACGGGACAGATCATTTGCTTGGACAAGTATGTCTTTTCTAGCAACTCGTTTTTTTTTCTGGGAGCATTTTCCTTATTATAGCTAACAACTGATCGAAGCCTTTATCGCTCAATCCGTTTGTCGATTTGAACTCTAACAGCATGATGTCGGCTTCCAGTTTGCTTATTGGACAATTCCTATACAATGGTGTTTTGCCATCTTGTCTCATTTTCTCTAGCTTTCTCAGCTATCTTTCACTAAGACATCCGGTCTCTACATTACGTAGCAGCTGAGAAATGCCATCGTTATCCTTGGTGTCGTCAGCTAGCGTGTTCCTAAACATATTATTAACTATGGCCATAGGTTCCGTGTTGACACCGGGTTCCTCGTCAGCATCGTGGATGGCTACGTCAGGCATGTCCACATCATCATCGTTTTCCCGCAGAACATTCACACCAACCTCGCCATGCATAGTCCATATCGTATAGTTTGGTATGAACCCCTTGGTAATCAAGTGTGATCGTATAGACTCAATTTGACGAAAGTTCTTATGATTCTTGCAATCTTTGCATGGGCAGAAGACAGGGTTCCCATTCCCAGCATGGGCTTTGGCATCGGTGATAAACTGGCTGACGCCATGCATGTACCGCTTATCCGTTCGGGACAGATGCATCCACTCTCGATCCATCTCTGCACAAAAAAATACTGAGACAGTAATTACAAAGAATTAATAAGAAATCGAGCTTTATGAACAACAATTGTAGCTCGAAAGTACCATTTTTGGAAAACATTATTGTACACTAATTATTGAAAAATTAAAATTGGTAGCCCCGGCCCTGTAAATTGAAAATCGTAGTAAAAACAATTATTGCACAATATTGAAGAACAACTATTCTACTCTACTTCTAAGAACTAAATATAGCATCACATACTAACAATGATGATCTTGACCACCATGGAATAATTAGCTAGGAATTTAAATGCGTTCATAGACACCAACCTTTTGGATGATGGATTCACCACAATTTAAGCCTTGCACAAATGTCCAATCGGAAAAGTGCTCTCTAGAATGGAGAAAGAACTAGAATGAGAATCAAGCAATATAGCCATCAAAACGAAGCTAATTAAGCAACAAAATCAAAGGAGTGGATGTTTGTTACTAACCTTAAAGCAAAAAGATCAAGCCATTCTTCAAAATCCAAGCACTAGCTTCATGGTGAAGAGCAGCCGCAACAATGGAGGGAAGGGCCCAAAAGCGTGCCTCTGTTCTCGGGATGGAAGAGGGGAGGAAGAAGATGACGGTTGCAGCCTTTTTGTGTTGTAGGCTTATCACCATCGGCTCTTGGCTAGAACCGACAGTGATAGTGCCCAATCACTGTCGGCTCTTGGTTTAAACCGGCAGTAATGAGTGCCCGCCAAAACACTGCCGGTTCAAGACACAAACCGGCAGTGATGTGATCCTTCACTATCGGTTTTAGCCCAGCACCAATCATTTTTTCATTTTCAAGCTCATAACCGGCAGTGAAAGTACGTCACTGCCGGTTCTCACAAATCCGGCAGTGATGTGCAAATCTGGCGTAGTGTCGCACTACTTCAAGTTCGGCGTGTACGGGCAGACCAAGAACGGCATGTCGTACCTCATGGAGTCGTGGTGGAGGGACGTCAAGGTCTTCTCCAAGTGTTGAGCTGGCTAGGTTGCTTCGATCCAGAATGTGGCCACCCGCTAGTAGCAGCAGCTCTCCGTTTCGTCTTTCGTATTGTACACATCTCTATCTCTACCCCTATAATACATTAGTTCAAATTATTCTACGTCCACCCAACAATTACCCTCTCCACAGAGATGATCTTAACTACACCCACACCACTAAATGCACCCAGAGATTCACCATTATAGAAACGTACGCACCAGATCATCTCTCTTTCATTCTCTCTCCTTACTCAACCATATCCAATGGTTGATGTTCAATGTATGTGCAGTGTCAACCCCCACGCATCCCTACCGCCCGCCCGCGTCCTCCCTCCGCCCCCGGTACCCACGCCCACGCCCAGCGGCGGCGGTTCGATCCCTCATGGGAGTGTTTTTTTCTCCAGGAAAAACAAATTGAAACACAATCCATTGCTTCCTCGCCCTGTCTTCTAGTTCCAGCCATGACAGCGACTCCTCCGAATCCTTCCCTCTCTCTCACTCGCATACAGAGCCGGGAAGCGGGGCAGCCACGAGGGGTGCCAGCCGAGGGCGCACCCCAGCCGTGGGCGCGGGGCCACGGCGAGCTGAGGTCGTCGCCGGCCGCGTGCCCAGGACCGCCGGCTCGAGCTGCCATGGCGAGGAGAAGGCTTCTCGCGCTCACGTTCCGGATCCATGGGAGGCCTCATGCAACGCAGTCGTGGGGGCGACCCTTGCCCCGGTTCCTGTCCTCAGCGGCCTCCGGTTTCACGCGGCCGGTCACCAGGAACCCCGCTTCCTATCCATGAGATCGTTTCGAAGGTTAGGGTTTGCTCTTCCACTCCATCCGTCTTAGTTTACCTTAAAGGCGTGTTTTTTTACATCTCGAAAAGTTTAGATCAGCGAATTATTTTAGGCTACTGTGCTGGTAAGAGATACCTATTTCATCGGATAGATGAAAATAGTTTGTATTGATGACTTTGACAAGATGAGACCTGAAGACAGGTAGGCATCAATCAATTTATATGTTTGGTGAAACTAGAATAAACATACTACATCTCCTTTTTTTGGTCTGCTCTCGAAACCACATTAACACAGTCCCCGTTTTCTTATGCTATTCCAGAGTTGCAATTCACGAGGCCATAGAGCATCAGACAATATCTATTACCAAAGCTGGCATTCCAACAGGACACAATTCGAGGACTTCAGTTCTTGCAGCTGCCAATCCAATTGCGGGACTCTATGATGATCTTATGGTTGGTAAACATGTTTTTATTGACTCAATAAGTATCCATCTTTTTAAAGTATAAACTATTCAGACAACCGTTCTTTCATGATTTGGTCTAAAGTTTATCGTCAAAGATATCAGAATGTATGATCAAGATCAGGTATGAAGCAAAATTATTTCTACAGCTTTTCTATTCTAGCTACTGAGTACATTGAGTACTTTTAATTTTAGAAAAATAAAAAAAATCATAGAAGGTTGGAGATTTTTGTTGGCTCATTCTGGCTATATACATAGTGGAGCAGCTTATCTATATGAACTTTGGGCATTATGAGGTTTCTCTTATCATCTTTGCAGTCATGGAGGAGTCACCAAACTTTAGGAGAAATCAGCCATCGTCGAGGCCTTCCCCGCCGATTGCATGACATATTTTAGTTTTATGATTTATTTATTTTAAGCATGATTTATTTTAGTTTTATGATTTATTTTTTCTTGACACCATCGTAGCGTTAGCACGGGCAATTTACTTTTAAGAAAATGTTGCATTTTCATGTAAATTTAAAATGTCGGTTGGAAATATGAACTGATCTTTCATCATGATTTCCATGTGTTCAGGTTGTTGAAGCTGCACTTATTTCTAGAATACAAAGATTGGAGCAGAGACTAATGGAAATTGATCCTCATGTGAGTCTCTGCGTCCTTAAACGTTCTATATATTACATATAACTCTTGCTCTTCTTGTAGAAAACTGTACACGATGATGTGTTTTTTTACTGCATACTCCATTTAAGCATTGTCACTTACATGCTTCTCAATCATTGGCTTCAAACCTTTAAGCTGTTACTCCCATCCCGTATTTCATTGGGATTTCAATTTAGTCAACTTTCATCATAGTGCACACAGTGGAATTCAAACAACAATGCTTCCAGTTATTTCCATCTCTTATATGCCTTCCAGAAGCCCGACTGCAAATGAATATTTCACATATCTGAGTTTTTTTTTCATCACATAACAGTATTTAGCACAGTATTTAGAAGTGTCTAGAGTACTTTTTTGCTGCTCTTTAATCTAATGAATATTTTACACATCTGAGTGAAATATACATATTTCGGCAGTTTGTTCTCCATCTAAAGATTGCCTCTTGAAAGAAAGCCTGACAACAGCTGATTTCTTCTTTTGCCCCCTTGTTCTCCATCTGATAATATACTGTCATTTTGCTTTGTGCAGGTTGTACCGGTTAGCTTGGGAGATATGCTGATCAGGTAATCTTTGTTGACCTTCCTTTTTTAACTAAACCACACTTGAATTCCTGATCTAAGCAGTAGCTACCATTCTTGTGCTTAATCCTACCTAATCCATCATATGTGTTCCGAGTATATCCTCTTGTCTGTTATGCTTGTCCAGGCAATGCAAATTTGCAGGGCCAGCCTGCTAGGTGTTAGCGTTATCCACCATTTCCCTTTCAGTCATCATCTATGCTTGTGTTGAGTCTATTTGGAGGCTATGCTACCACCCTGTATTGTCTCCTTGAGCCAGCGTCAGTTTCAGTTTTGGCACTGCTATATATTTATCTGATTGCGTGCTTCAGTTTTAGTTTCAGCGCCAGTACCAATTTCAGCCAGTCCCACCAATTTGTTTAACACATATCATGATTAATACAGTAATACTTGCCAATGTGCAATTGCTTCTGTGGGCAATACTCCACTATTAAGAAATTTATCCAAATTGGTTTTGTTGCCCATGTTGCAGGATTTAAAAGATGCATGATCAAGTCTGAATGGAGGCAACCGGTCTGTATCTACCTCGATGTTCTAGGAAATTCTTGAAGATTTTTCTGACGGCTGTAGCCAAATGCTACCAGAAATGTATTAATAAATTAACAAGTTCAATTTTTTACGTGTAATGAATTGGTGTCTGACATGTATTCAGGATCTGAGATGTATCTGACAGCTATGATGACTGTCATAACGCTAAAACAGGTGCACCTGACACTAAAGCGTTTTGTGGGCATGTTTATTTTTTTCTGTGTGAGAAATGACCATTCTTTGCGAGACAATGAATTTGTGTTTCTTTCATAGTTGATTTATTTTTTAGTATTACGATTAATTTTAGTTTTATGATTTATATTTTTTTAGATGTCACCGTAGCGTTAGCACGGGCAATATACTATCGTTAATAATAACGTGGTCGCACTCAGAAGTCACACCACACCACCACAAATGACGTGGAAATTAACGTCCGTATTCATGTTTTTCTTTTTCACAATCAAGCCGTAGCCTATTTTTTCACGTGGACAAAAAAGTTTCAAAGTTACACGACATTGACAAGTTTCTAGTTGTTTTCAAACCCGTTGGCAAAGACGCTAGCATTCAGGAACAAACAAGAGTGTCTACAAGCTAGAGCTAGAGCCTAACAGATACAACACATACGAAGGACTCTACGGCAGTACATTACGACCGTGGATACAACATGGCAAAGCATTGGGTCCGCTTGGCCTACTCGAGACGTCCGTCACTGGACGGCAACGTCAGCGCCTCCAGGAAAGAGTACCCGCATGGCTTCCCAGCTATTAGGGGACAGCAGCGGGGCATAGGTTTGCTGAAATTCTTCAAAGGACGCCTCATCAGGCTTCGTCGTCTCGACTAGAAGCCCTAGCATTTTCATGAGCACCTTTCTTGCCTGTGCCTCTGGCTTCGGTGCTTTGAGCTTGTTTTTAGCAGCTAAAAGGGCGCTGCGCTTGGGAACGATGTCATAGCATTGAGATCCTTAGTGATGTGCAGCCTAGGCGGGGACGCAATCAGCGGCTGCTGAAGCGGACGCTTGAAGGCCTCAACGAAACACTGCTCGAAACACTGCAGAGCGCTTAATGTGCCATTGTCTCCTTAAGGATCCGAAGCCAGCCCATCAACATGCGGCGACCCACAGCTACGCACAGGCGAAGACAGACGATATGGGGGCTTTGTCCTCCGAGGAAGCAGCAGCAACATGCACAAGAGACATAGGCCCATTATTGCCAGGGCTCCAACTGTCTGAATGACTAGGAGCGAGGCGACGAGCTCCACCAGTATCAGATCATCCGCTACGTCCCGACCGGCATGTCCCGCGTCCAGGTGCAGTGACAACGTCAATGTATGTTAATAAAAATGTTGGGTTGATACGTAGCGATGCTGAAGTCTAATATAAAATATGGATGGTGATAGTGACCAACTGACCAAAACGATTGATATGTAGTTATATTATTACTTGTTTGCTAATCTCTACTATAATGGACCAATCAAAATTATACTAGGTCTTTCTAGAAAATGTCCCCCTGAGAGCTTCCAACCATTATGCAGCTAGAAAAATACCCGCAGGAATTCATCTTTATTAAAATCGAGGTATAATAAAATGTCTAAATTAAATCCTATGGCCGATGTGGGATCCAGGCTTCTCACGCGTCCACACCCCGCACGTCGACGCCGCGCCCTCGCTCCTCCCCGCATCCCACGCTTTCCGCAATTCCCTCAATCACGCAGCAACACAAGCCCAATCTGTCCTGCCCGCTAAGCCCCCACCGCATCCACGCCTGTGCCGCTGCTCCACCGCCGCCTTGCCACCACTCTCCGAGGCCACAGCGTGGGACTGCGTCATAGCCAGCTATGAGAATAGGATCCCCGTCCCCTGTTTCCATCGCCTACTACTTCCGCCATGGGGACGCCGTCATCCTACTCCACGTGTGTCCTCTGCTCCCTCCCAAACCCTAGCTGAGGCGCCACCGCCGCCTTCAACTACAAGGCCGGCATCAACGGCGACGACTTCTAAGCTGCTACGCGAAGGATGGAGGGAAACTATGATGCCTTCACGACCTCCAAGACTGACGACGTCGCCAAGCCACTCAATGTCGCAGGCATCCCCTAGAAAGATCCACATCTGGGAAGCAAGGACCGGGCTGGCCCCGGCCGGGACGGTGTCGATCGCGCGGTGCCGCAGGACGGGAGGGCCATGTGCGTGCCGGTCGGCAGTCGTCCTGGCCGAGCTGCCGCCAGACCACCACTTGCTAGCGCCGCCGGATCCGCCAGTCACGAGTGCCGTTGGGCCACCGTGCGCGTCGCCGCTAGATCCGCAGTCCAGTCGCGGGCGCCGCCGGGCAGGAACAGGCACCGTCAGGCCCCTCACATGCGGTCGAGCAAGGAGCGTCTCTCGAAAGGTCACCCTTCCGCTTCTGTTTCGGTTGATAAAAAGATTTATTAAATTTCGGAGTGTTTTATCCCAATCAATGATAACTAATTTTGGTGCTGCTTTTGTTGATGCCAAATTTGATTGCTGAACCAGGTGTCTTCTCTCATGCAGAGACTGTGGGTGCACCGGTTTCTTACCAGCGACGTGATGCTCTGGAAGAGTTGGAAGAGGCTTCTGACCCTCATAAAGAAGAGTTAAACGAGGTGGACGCACCGAAACAAGACCAAGATGAAGGTGAGACATGCACATGGTGTGCCTGTTTCCATTTATTTTCTGAAGCAGCTGCACGTTATAGCTATTTTTTTTAACTTTTGTTTTTGTATTGAATTTTCAGACGTCGTTATCATTGAGGATGAGAAGCTAATGGAAGAGACCTCAGCAGAAGAGCCATCTGTGACCATAAAGGAGTGTACGGAAAAATCGGAAATGCACACTACTCGAGAACAGACTTTAGAACGATGTCTCAATTTAGCATTAGCCTCGGCATTTTTTTGCCCTTTAGTCCCGGTGGGTAATACGAACCGGGACTAAAGGTTCCTGTCCAACGGTCGTCCGCGGGGCAGGGATCTTTAGTCCCGGCTGGTATTACCAACCAGGACTAAATGTAAACCTTTAGTCCCGATTAGTAATACCAGCCGGGACTAAAGCTTTTAGTCCCGGTTTGGGTGATGCCCCGGGAATAAAAATTAATCTTTAGTCCCAGTTTGGCCCCCTAACTGGGACTAATTATGCCGGCCTATAGACCAGCTCATTTCTTCCTCCCCGAGCCCGAGCCATTCCATTCAAACTTACTGCCTCTGTTCTTCAGCTTGCTGTTGTTCTTGCTCTCTCCCCCTCCATTGGTGTTGCTCTTCGATTTTGAAGGTAACAAACTTAATCCTCTTATGTTTTATCAGTAGCTTATCTCATTTTGCGATGTAGATGCATGTGTAACTTTATATGTAGGACTTTATTATGATTTTATGTCATTTTTAGCTCAAAATCACATGATGATTTGCATATATGTTTGGATAAACAAAAGTTAAATTAGTTCATCAAAATCACTTGATAGTTTAGTATTGCTAGTATATGTAGTACATTTCATGGTTTAGTTAGATAAATAAATATATTTTTTATATATTACTTTAGAAATGAGAAATTTACAATAGTTTGCAAAAATAAGTATAGAAAGTAACTTGGTATGGTGGATTTGATTATGATTTCTATGTCATTTTTAGCTCAAAATCACATGATGATTTAAAATAGTAAAATCACATGATAGTTTGGTATTTTACTATTATACATAGTACATATTTCATGGTTTAGCTAGATAAATAAATAATTTTAGTTTTGTTTAAATATATTATTTTAAAAATGTGAAATTTACACTAGTTTGCAAAAATAAGTATAGAAAGTAGATGACAACTGGTACCGGATCCTCGGCCTCTCGTTCGGTTGCGAAACGACTGAGGCCAGAACCCCCTCTCATTATCTGCGGCAAGTGTAAACAGAAGATTGTGATGGAGTACCGAGTCAAGAGACAGGGACCCAACAAGGGTCGTGTTTTCTACAAGTGCCCGGATCGCGATGTGAGTTTCTTACGCATTTGATTATTATGGCTAATTGACCTGCTTTTCTTGAATATTTTTGACTAAATATTTTTTGGCTTTAATTTCAGTGGGATGGCAATGGATACGATGGTTGGTACTAGGAGGAAGATTATGCTACATACGTGCAGAATTCGGGTGTGCTTGAGGTAGCGGCTGCTGATGATGAGGCAGTGAGCCAGCAGGAGAAGCTTATTGATATTCAACAGACGAATGATTTGTCTGTTTTAGTTACGTACGGTCACGAAATAATTATGTTACTGAAGTGCATTGTAGTTTTAGTTTGTTTAGTGATAGTTGGGATTGCTTACGTTGTAGCCAGTCTTAGTTAATTAATCAACCGTGTGTGTGTCTTCTATGTTGTGTAATAAAATACTTAATTATGTTCAAGGTTTTCATAATTTATCGTGTAATGCAGATTATGTCACGCCATTGGATGTACAATGCTGATCGTCGCTCCCAAGACTTTATTGAGGGTGTGCACTATTTCTTAGGTGTGGCCGAGGCAAATAAGCGGGATGGTTTCATGTGTTGTCCATGTGCCCTATGTAAGAATTTAAAGGAATATTCAAGCTCAATGAGTCTTCATTCATATTTGCTTAAGTCAGGTTTCATGTCAAACTATATATGTTGGACTAAGCATGGAGAAAGTGGGGTCATGATGGAAGAAGGTGAAGGAGAAGATTTAGACATTGATGATATTATTGCTCAGTATGGTGCCTTTGATGATACTACAATGGGGGGAGATGAAGAAGAGGTAGCGGCAGAAGATGATCTCGGTGATGCTCTTGGCGATGCCATTCGTGGATGCACAACAAGAATGCAAAAGTGAAAAAGAGAAAGTTAAGTTCGAGCGCATGCTTGAGGATCATAGGAAGTTGCTATACCCGACGGCCGAAGAGGGGTAAAAAAAGCTGGGTACAACACTGGAATTGCTACAGTGGAAGGCAAAGAATGGTGTATCCGACAAGGCATTTGGGAATTTATTGAACCTCATAAAGAAGATGCTTCCGAAGCCAAATGAATTGCCCACCACTATGTACGAAGCAAAAAAGGTTGTCTGCCCTTTGGGATTAAAAATCCAGAAGATACATGCATGTCCTAATGACTGCATCCTCTACCATGGCAATGAATACGAGAATTTGGATGAATGCCCGGTATGTAAAGCATCGCGGTATAAGATCAGGCGCGATGATCCTAGTGACATCGAGGGTGAACAACGTCCTAGAAAGAAAATTCCCTGCCAAGGTTATGTGGTATGCTCCTATAATACCACGCTTAAAACGTTTGTTTAGAAATAAAGACCATGCAAAGTTGTTGTGGTGGCATAAAGAAGACCATAAGGTAGACAATATGCTGAGACACCCAGCTGATGGGTCCCAGTGGAGAGCGATAGACAGAGAATTTCCAGAGTTTGCAAATAAGGCTAGAAACTTAAGGTTCACCTTAAGTACAGATGGTATGAATCCTTTTGGGGAGCAGAGCACTAGTCATAGCACTTGACCAGTTACTCTATGTATCTACAACCTTCCTCCATGGTTATGCATGAAGCGGAAGTTCATTATGATGCCGATCCTCATCCAAGGTCCGAGGCAACCTGGCAACGACATTGATGTCTATCTGAAGCCATTAGTTGAAGAACTTCTAGTTTTATGGAACAAACCAGGTGTACGTGTCTGGGATGAGTACAAACAAGAACACTTTGACCTACGAGCAATGTTGTTCGTAACAATCAATGATTGGCCTGCTTTAAGTAATCTTTTAGGTCAGACAAACAAATGATATAATGCATGCACACATTGTTTTGATGACCTTGACAGTATATATTTGAAAAGATGTCGAAAGGTCATGTACCTTGGCCATCGTCGATTCCTTCCTTTGAATCACCAAGTAAGAAAGAAAGGGAAGCATTTTAAAGGTAAGCCAGACCACTGGAAGAAGCCTCATACCGAACCGGGGAAGATGTACTCGCAATGGTCAAGGATGTGAAAGTAGTATTTGGAAAGGGACAAGGCAGCGAATCTATTCCTAAAGATGCTAAGGGACACGCACTCATATGGAAGAAGAAGTCCATCTTTTGGGAGCTACCCTATTGGCAAGTCCTAGAGGTCCGCAACGCAATCGACGTGATGCACCTAACAAAGAATCTTTGTGTGAACCTGTTAGGATTATGGGTGTGTACGGGAAGCCAAAGGATTCACTTGAAGCACGCCAGGACTTGCAGGGCATGAAAGAACGAGACAACCTTCATCCAGAGAAGACAGATGATGGACGTCATTACTTAAGTCCTGCTAGCTACACGCTTAGCAAAGAAGAGAGGGACAGCATGTTCGAATGTCTAAGCAGCATCAAGGTCCCATCGGGATTCTCCTCCAATATAAAGGGTATAATAAATGTGCCAGAGAAGAAATTCCTAAACTTAAAGTCCCACGACTGCCACGTGCTTATGACGCAATTGCTTTCTAGTTGCTTTAAGAGGAATTCTACCTCCACATGTACGTCTAGCCACCAGTGAAGCTATGTGCATTCCTCAATGCAATTTCTCAGAAGGCAATCAATCCAGTGGAACTAGCTACTCTATAGAATGATGTGGTTCAATGTCTTGTCAGCTTTGAGTTGGTGTTCCCTCCATCCTTCTTTAATATCATGACACACCTCCTAGTTCATTTGGTGAAGGAGATTAGTATTCTTGGACCTATATTCTTACATAACATGTTCCCCTTCGAGAGGTTTATAGGAGTCTTGAAGAAATATGTGAAAGTCCATTCTAAGCCTGAAGGAAGCATCACCTAGGGCTATGGAAATGTGGAGGTCATTGAGTTCTGTGTTGACTTTATTCCTGACCTTGCCCCGATTGGCGTTCCCGAATCGTGACATGAGGGGATACTCAGTGGTAAAGGAACTTTAGGGAAGAAAACATATATTGGCATGGAAGACGATTATTTCAATAAAGCACACTACACAGTTCTTCAGAACTCATCATTGGTGCATCCGTACATCGAGATACATAAGGAGTTCTTACGATCCAAGTTTCCAGAGAAGACTGAAGCTTGGATTAGGCATCAGCACATGGAAAGTTTCAGTGGTTTTTTGCGAAAAGAATGTCAAGGCGATGACAATATTGATGAGCAACTGTATTTGTTGGCTAGGCAACCATCGTGGCATATCCTCATGTACCAAGGGTACGAGATAAATGGGAATACATTTTACACAGTTGCCCAAGATAAAAGGAGCACCAATCAAAATAGTGGTGTTCGCATAGATGGCACAGATCCAAATAGGGAATATACAAACATATTATGGCCGCATAGAAGAGATATGGGAACTAGACTACGCACCTAATTTTAAAGTCCCTTTGTTCCGATGCCAATGGGTGAAGCTGACCGGAGGAGGGGTAACAGTCGACAAAGAGTATGGAATGACAATAGTGGACCTCAACAATATTGGGTACAAAGATGAACCATTCGTCCTTGCTGCCGATGTGAGTCAGGTGTTCTATGTGAAAGACATGTCTACAAAATCAAAGAGAGGAAAAAACGAAGACATCAACTCAATGATCAATGAGCTAAAGCGCCACATAGTTCTTTCTGGGAAAATAAATATAGTGGGAATTGAAGACAAGTCAGACATGTCAGAAGATTATGAAAGAAATGTCCGAATTCCACCCTTCATAGTGAAGAAGATCCAAGCATCATGTTAAATGATGAAGACACTCCATGGTTACGACAAGATCATAACCAAGGGTCATACGTCAAGAAGAAATTTACTGTTGTGCCCGCATGATACAACGATGCATGTTTAATATATTATGTTTTAGAGACGGATATTATGTAATATGTTATGACTTCACTATTGTAATATGTTTAATATATGTTTCAAATTTCACAAGTGTGTGACATAGTTTCAGAAAGTCTATATGAGATTCAAGAATTTATGACTATTGTTTGATAAAACTTTCTCAAATGGGAAAATGAGCTATGTAACAATTGTAGATCTTGCTGAGATGATCAAACTTGGTATTCAGAGTTTTTTCATCTGATGGTCATTTAGTGTCTCATTTGAGCAAGTTTGACCAAGTCAAATTTGGTCAAATGAAAAAACAACACTTTGACTCTAGTATTATGAACTCTAAGTGACTTCAAATTGAAAAGTTTTGAATACCAAGTTTGTTAAACTCATCAAGATCTACAATTGTTGTTTTGGTCAACTTTCCATTTGAGACAGTTTGGATGGTTCAAATTTGTGATTTTTAAATTTCGACGTCTACAAACTAGTTTTCGAAACCCTAGATTGTCTCAAATTGAAAAGTTTTGAATACCAAATTTGTTCAGCTCATCAAGATCTACAATCCTTCTATAGGACATTTTTTCATTTGAGAAAGTTTGAACAAAATGTAGTTCAAATTTCATAAGTGTGTGACATAGTTTCAGAAAGTCTATATGAGATTCAAGAATTTGTGACTAGTGTTTGATAAAACTTTCTTAAATGGGAAAATGAGCTATGTAAAAATTGTAGATCTTGCTGAGATGATCAAACTTGGTATTCAGAGATTTTTCATCTGAGGTCATTTATTGTCTCATTTGAGCAAGTTTGACCAAGTCAAATTTGGTTAAATGAAAAAACAACACTTTGACTCTAGTATTATGAACTCTAAATGACTTCAAATTGAAAAGTTTTGAATACCAAGTTTGTTAAACTCATCAAGATCTACAATTGTTGTTTTGGTCAACTTTCCATTTGAGAAAGTTTGGATGGTTCAAATTTGTGATTTTTAAATTTCAATGCCTACAAACTAGTTTTCGGAACCCTAGATTGTCTCAAATTGAAAAGTTTTGAATACCAAGTTTGTTCAGCTCATCAAGATATACAATTGTTGTTTTCGTCAACTTTCCAGTTGAGAAAGTTTAGATGGTTCAAATTTGTGATTTTTAAATTTCGACGCCTACAAACTACTTTTCGGAACCCTAGATTGTCTTAAATTGAAAAGTTTTGAATATTAAGTTTGTTCAACTCATCAAGATATACAATCCTTATATAGGCCATTTTTTCATTTGAAAAAGTTGTACAACAAAAATACTATATTTTCTTTATTTTTATAGGTTCAACAAAAATTTCCTGTCAATTTTGGTCAAAAACCGAGAAAAAATTGAAACATTGACGTTACAATAATGTGATAATAAGTTTCCTATCGAATAATATTAGTTTTATTAATTTTAAGTTACAAATATATTTTTGCATTAACAAAATACTTAGTATTAGTAACATTTATATTCTATATTCATAAAAGAAATTAAAAACTTTAGGTTAAATTTTTTTCCTATTTACAATAAATAATTAGTTAATCAATAGTATTTTTTAAAATAAATATTGCAAAGTATTGAAGTTGCTATAGAATTAATTGATTAACCTAGTATTAAACAAGGAGAACAAAATCAAAATCACAGGCCTTTCCAATTACTCTGGCGGGCTACCAAAATTTTCAGGCCTTTAGCCCCGGCCCAGGCCAGGAACCAAGACTAAAGGGTGGGCAGCAATTTCAGGCAAAAAATATCTTTAGTCCCGGCTGGTAACACCAACCGAGACTAAAGCTCCTTTAGTCCTGGCTGGTAAGCCGAGCCGGGACTAAAGGGTTGGACCTTTAGTACCGGTTCGGCTTACCAGCCAAGACTAAATGGCGTTTAGTCCCGGCTGGTGTTACCAGCCGGCACTAAAGGGTCCCGGCCTATATATATTGAACGGTTCCTGTTCTGTTCATCTTCTACTTTTCGATCTACACGTCGCCTCCGTCGCCCAGCCCCGCCCGGCCGTCGAGCTCGTCTCTGCCGCGCCGCCATCGTCGTCTACCCCCGCCCGGCCGCGCCATCCGCCCGGCCCGCATCGCGCGTCGTCTCTCCACCGCATCCCGTCTCCACCGCCGCACTCGAGCCCACCCTCTGTCTCCGAATGCTTCCCGCCCGGCCTCGTCGTCGAGCCCCGCCCGGCGGCCATCGAGCTCGTCTACCCCGTGGCCGGCCAGCACGAGGTGCTCAGCTCGGCCCCGTGGCCGGCCAGCACGCCCTGCCCGGCCCGCCATCCGTCCCAGCTAGCCTGCTAGCTAGCTGCTCTCGGCCATATTTTTTTACAAAGTTTCTAGTTTTTTAGATTGTTTTTGATATATATGTTAGATTAAAATGTATGTTAAATTTAATTACTAGTTTATTTAGATAGTTTTTGATATATATGTTAGATTAAAATGTATTAAAATTTAATTAGTAGTTTATTGTTAGTTTTTTAGTTAGTTTTTAGATAGTTTTTGATATATATTAGATTTAAATGTATTAAAATTTAATTAGTACTTTATTTAGATAGTTTTTTAGATAGTTTTTTATTATAGTTTTTTATATATGTTAGATTAAAATGTATTATCTATTACTAGTTTATCTAATTTCATGTTAGATTTATTTAATTGGATTTAGTAATTATATATTCTATCTCTATATATATATGTTAATTAGATTTAATTTTGATTTAGTAATTCTATCTATGTATACATATGTACTTAATTATTTCTATGTGTATATATACATGTACTTATTTCCATGTGTTGAGAGAGAGAGAAAATTGTATCTAGAGAGACATTCTATGTGTTATCACATGCATATCTAGAGATATATACATATGCACTTATTTCTATGTGTTGAGAGAGAGAGAAAATTATATCATTCTATGTGTATATATACATGTACTTATTTCCATGTTTTTGGATCGAAAGTGTTTTTGATTCGATTCCAAAACCTATACCTTATTATTGTTTATACTTATGAAATATTATGTGTTATTATATTTAATTGGATTTAGTAATTCTATATGTGTTATCACATGTACTTATGTTATGTGCCATAGTAATTCTATCTATGTGTTATCTTGAAGATACAAATGGCTGCTCCGGATGATAACTTGAATGATGACATAATGGCGGATATTATCAACGCCAGCACCAATGCGGATGTAGATGACACGAGTCAGTACTTTGCTGATTATGATGATATCCTAAATATCCCGGTGGTTGAAGATCAACAAATTATCGCGCAAGAAAATACTGGCGAGGTATATTCGATTATCTATCATCACTTATAGATGCATGCGTACGTATATTTGTTGTTAATCGTTGTGTTTCTACTCATGTAGCCGGTCTCTGGATCTACATCAACCACCGGCAAGAGTAGGAAAGTCCGAGGGCCAAAAAAGCCATTAGAGGGTCGTTTCATAATATCAGAATTCGACACCGACACCGGCAAACCATTGGGACCACATGCTCAGACATATGTCAATCAATGTGGGTTCATTGTAAGGGATAGGATCCCAGTTAGTGCTCGTGAATGGAAGCAGAAGATATCCGCTCCTAATGTTAGTTTTGTATCTGATCATGACAAGAACCTAGCTTGGAGAGATATCACTCAGCATTTCACATTACAAGCAGATGATGCTTTGAAGGAGCTAGTGAGGGATTGGACAATGAAGAATATGGCAACATTGTTCCAGAGTTGGAAGAAGACATTGTATAAAAAGTTTATCTTGAAGAATGATACGCCGGATTTCAATGCTAAGGCATTTGTCAAGTTGCAGTCCCATTGGGATGACTTCATAGAATACAAGACATCTCAAGAGAGTGAGGAACATGTGATGAGGAATCAGTAGAATGCCCGACGGAAGCAATATCATCATCGCATGGGATCAGGTGGTTATAGGAGTGCTATTCCTAAGTGGGAGAACCTAGAAGCAGAGATTACTGCCAAGGGAATCATACCTGAAACAATAGAGAAGAACTGGCCTCAACGCGTGAAGAATTGGTTCTACACTCATGGGGGAAGCCTAGACCCAGACACTGGCAAGCTAATTTTCGGCCAAAAAATTGAGAGAGCAACACAGAGACTAGCTCATGCTAGGGAAGAAGCTGATAGTGGTGTTTTTAAGCCCAACAGAGAGAAGGATGAATTGACATATGCCCTAGAGAATCCTGAACACGGTGGTCGAACAAGAGGCTATGGGGCGGTTCCGTGGCTATAAGCATTCCCAACAGACAAGGATACCTATAGAAGCCGCCAGAGAAAGAAGGATGAGGAGGCAGACCGAATTCGTGTATTGGAGCAATTTGTTAATGAGTCACGACAAGCATTGCTTGAATCACGTGAACGAGAAAAATCTCTTGAGGCAAGAATGCAGGAGGAGATCAAGAGGCAAGTGCAGCTAGCAATGAGTCAAATGCAATCGCAATCAACGCCGGGAGTCACCATTAGCCCCGTTGGTCAGATGAAAAGCAGTTGTGCTTCCACGGAGCTGCCAGTTATTCAAGATGACGCTGGGTTGCGCTTCCCTATTGATGACATTACCGAGCCTCTAACAACATGTGAGCTGCACATTCCAGATGGTAATAATGCATCAATCATGGTGGCTGTCGGGGTTGTATCTCCAATAGACCGAACGAAGACACCAAGAATCCATGGGTCAGTTATTCAACCTGGATATGCTAGCATCTCGGTTGATAGAGTGCTCAAAGGTTACAGCAATGTTCCTCTTGACATTGAAGGCGGTGATGGGGAGAAGACACTAGGAGAAGCAGAGAAGACATTTATTCAATGGCGCAAACGCTTCATCATCATTCCTGGGGCGCCACCGCTTCCCCTACCTCACCCTAGGTACGAATGAAAGTGAATGAAATATTATTTTCCATTAATTTTCTATAGATATCGTGGAAGCTTAGACAAGCGAAGCTTAAGGAGAAGCCGTACTTTTACATACCACGAGATCTACTGAGGCAGAAGGTCGAAGCTCACAAGAAAAAGATGCTTGAACTTCATAAGCCTCTACCACTATCAGACTATGACTGCTCCCTCGTGAAGTCACATGATGTAGATAAGAAAAGGAAAAGAGCATCAGGGAAGGATGTCCCATAGCTCGGACAACAGAAGCAACCAATGTAAAATCTTGTTGTTGCTAATGAATATGGTTTCAACATAGAAGTCTATCGACCAGACAACTCTAGAGAAGTGTCAGTTCAAGACCTTAATGCTTTTTTTGAAGATACTGGTTTAACCTTGGATCAATTGACGAGCAAAGCTCCAATCTAGAACCTGGAAGTTGATACCTGGAAGACTTATAAATTTGGCAAAAGTATGTACAACCCTGCGGCTCTGAATGAATTGGGTACGCAAATGTACTTGCTCAACAAGTGGTACATACAGGTGCGTGGCAGGGGTGAGGAGTGGATCTTTGTCAGATTTAGAGACCATCATTACTTTCGTGGCGATGACATCTTACATATTAGTTTCGAAGAATTGCATCAACTATACCACATGGACACTCTGGACAAATAAATCATTAGTTGCTTTTGTTTGTAAGTCATTCTTACTTTTATTTAATAAACTCACTTCCATGCGTACGTGTATATAATTATCCTCACATGTAACTTATATTTATATACAGATTCTAGATGTCAGAGCTCCAAAGAATACAAGACACCAATGTTGGCTTCATTGATCCTTATATCGTATTCAAAACCAATATTATTACCAAGGAGCAGTGGGTATCTGAAGCACAGAAGAATATCATGAGGTTCTTCGTGAAGCAGCACGACAAGACAACAATATTTTTCCCGTACAACTTTGAGTAAGTGTTAATAATAATGTAGTCTACATATTTTATGTAATATCAATACAACTTATATGCATGTACGTGTGTGTATAAACCAATGCAGGTTTCACTGGATACTCATTGTCATTGAGTTAAACTCAAGTCGGTTAGTAATCTTGGACTCCTTGAGAAAAGAGCGGGCACTATACCAAGATATGATAGACATTATCTAGAGGTAATTTCGATCTCTCGCGCACAACTATTATTGAATAGACTTTGCCATAATTTATTAACGATCGTACATTATTGGTCGCACAGGGTTTGGAAAGAGTTTATTCGGCAACACCGCAAGGATTACAAGGCACCACTTAATGTAGTTGAAATACCAGTAAGTTGTACTATATATACTTCCCCACGTGTTTAATTACTATATCATACTTCAATTTACGTGTGAGATGATGAGAATAATCTTCTTCTCGTACAGTGGTGTTTGCGGCAGCAACCAGGTAATAACTTGTGTGGATACTACGTTTGTGAATTTATCACTGCGCACATAAGAAGAACTCCTGAAGATGTCCTCAGAGTACGTATATATCAATTTTTTATTTATTTTTAAATGAATATATATATATATATATATGTATTAATACTTTTCCTTTTATTTCAAATGCAAGACTGAATGGTTGAAACAAAGGGTCATGCAAAAAGACCATCTAAAAGCAGTTCAAGAGTCAATAGCAGGATTTCTTCTAGAAAAAGCACTAAATCCCAGCGGCGAGTTCTACTTTGATCCTAAGGAATAAATGATGTAAATTAAATGTTTATTGATATCGTTATTTTCGAGAACAAGATTATGAAAGTGTTGTATATATACATATATATCTATAATATATATAGTTTCATACTTTATTCGAATATAATAATGCTCGAGATGAGAATTAGATGTAATTATATGCGTGCGTGTATTTATATTAGCAGCGTAGAATATGTACATAAAAACATATTATATATTAAACAAATATGTGTAACTGAACTGAAAACAAATTAAACAAAAAAAAGAAAAAGAAAAGGAACCTTTAGTCCCGGTTGGGGTTACCAACCGGGACTAAAGGGTGCGGCCACGTTTGCTCGGCTGGAGGGCCTTTAGTCCCGGTTGGTAACACCAACCGGGACTAAAGGTCCCTCTTTTGTCTTGGCTCGATGATCCGGGATTGAAGGTTCCACCTTTAGTCCCGGGATCATTGTCCCGGCGCGGTAACCAGAACTAAAGGCCGTTACCGCCCGGGACAACAAGGCCATCCTGTAGTAGTGGCAAGAACACCAATTGGACGATGAGGAGTGTCATGCTCCCTTGGCGACCCCGAGGTAGTTTCATTCCACACTAAAATACATATCATTGCCTTCCCTGATTTTTTACTTAGAAGGTCTGGCTAACTAGCAATATAAAATATATGTAATTTGAGACAGCTGCAAAAACATTCTGAGCTTTGGTCTGATGTTTGTTGTTCTCATTTGTAGCAGCAGTGGTGGTTTGCAAAATCGCAGTGTCAACCACAGCAAAATCGTGATGGCGAAAGCGACAGGTTCTTAGGTTACTCAGTTGATATGAAGGGGTATTGTCAACTCTTTCCTTCTGAGATCTGAATCAAATTTCTGCATGATTATTTTTATACTGTGTCCAATAAATGTCAAAATTCTTAATATATTTATTACTAAGATTCTTATGTTTGCTATGTGGTTCAGGCGATAACACAGGTGTCAAAGGTGGTCTGCAGTTTCAATTAATACTGTCAAAACGGTTTTTGTGATGCAGTTTCAAATATTATAGCTAAATTAGTGTAGAAATTGGAACTCCCTGCCATTTTTTTCTTGAATCTTATATATTTCATTTTATTCTTGACTATGAAAACGTATATTGTCTTTTGGTTGTTTTGGTTTGAGTCGCTCAGGGTCCACCGTGGGAGCCAGCCACCGGGCAAGGGGAGACCGTGGTGGGGCGCGCCGCCTCTGGGCTAGGCGAGGCCGCAGTGGGGCATGCGGTGGGCGGGGCTCCGAAGCTGATGATGATGCATCAGTAGCTCATGCACCTCTGCCGGTAAATCGATCCAACTACTTGGACAGAGGGTTAGGCTGCTGTCATACCATTTGTATATCTTATTTTTTTGCCATGTGGTTTTCAGTATTACTAATTGGTCCATTTAATGCCTCATATCTTGAGATTAAGGTTAAGTTATTGAATTTTGATGTTTTACAAAAAAAAAATTGGGAGAATTTTAGAATAGGAAGTGGGTATTAGAAAATGTATGTTTTCAGGAATTTTAGATTAATATATTTGGAATGAAATATATTGTTTGGGGAATTAGTCAAGTGATTATATACCCTTCGCATAACTAGAGTCCTAGGCATACCTACTACGGTGATGTTTTTGTTGCAAAGAAAACTGGTAAGAAAAAGTAAAAGAAAAAACAAGTATCTTTCTTTGGATTGACAATGTTCACTGAGGCATGTTGTAGGAAACATTTTATATGCCATATGAAATTGATGCATCAGTAGTACTTCAGAAGCCATAATTTGATAAAAGCTATGATGCTAAGTAAGATTTGTAGAGTAAGGCTCAGTATCCTTTTGTTGAAATCATCACACCCAATTTTAAGGATAAAATTGAATGCACGATACTCATGTGTGCCCAGGAATCAGTCACACACACAAGTCGACAAATCATAAAAAGTATCATCACGGTGTCCATACATCAGATCCATAATACAACTTAGTCTTACATCACACAGCGGAAAATAAAAAGATAATAAACTCTCGTGGGCTTCATCACAGGGAAGGTCAACTAGTTGACCACAAGCCTAAAAATCCTCCGGGAATTCCTCATACCCATTGTCATCTGTTACCAATCCGGGATTTTTATCCAAACAAAGAAAATAAACAAGCGTAAGTACATACCGTACTTAACAAGTTAACATGGGGTTATGAAGCTCAAAAAGGTTGACTCTGGTTTACTGCAGTTAGCATTTTTAGTAAGTCAAACTTTTATTCTCAGGTATTATCAAATTATGCTTAAGCTCCCATTTAATCCCATAAGAACATATATCAGGGTCAAGTGTACCATATATCATCATTGAACAACTTAAATAATCATCAACAAGTATCCAGTTATTCTGTGAGTTTTCCGGGCCGCTCGTGACCGTGAGCACGGCTGTTATAACAGTTTGTTACCCTCTGCAGAGGTCGTGCACATTCACTGTGAGGCGTGATCCCCATATGCCCGGGTTAATTACTCCTATGTCACTGCCAAGGTGAGCGGGCAGGGTACACTATGAAGCCATTTCATAGGTTTTTCTAACAAGTTAGGGCCGCTAGGTTTCCTTGGCAGGCAGATGTAGGAACCCCCCTTTCCTTTGGCACATATCCATCGTGGCTATACTCACAGGAACAGAGGCAGCCCTATACCCAACGTGGCAAGCCCCATTTGCGCCAAAAAGGTAACCTCTAACTAGCTAGAAAAGGTCCTATTACTAAGCTAAAGTCAGAGCCATATGACTCTCCCGGTTGCACTGTCAGTCCCAGCTTTTGCCGACAGATAAGTCCTTATGGAGGGCTGGGAGCAACATGAACAAAGGTCATTTGCACCTTCGCCCTATGGAACAGTTGTTATAAATCATGTTAAACTCTTAGTTCCATAGAATCATTCATCATCATGTATATCAAGTTCAGTTAGAGCACTAGCAATCTACCCATATGCATTTAACCCATAGGAGACAAGGAACAGGATAATCAATCACTAGAATGTCCTTACGGGTATCAAAATTAGACACATGCAAATGAGTAATTGATTAAAGTGAAATAGGACATCAAGGTAGGCCCATGCTATACTTGCCTTGGTTCACAAACTCATGCTGGTCCTGCTGGTCGTCGAAGAATTCTTGGTCTCCAACGTTCTCCTCACCGTCTGAACGCGACCAACACGGCAACATACAACATTCCAAAAGCATTCATGCAAAGCAAACATTCCTATCATTAGAACAGTACACCAACAGTATGGAAAACAAGATAAAATGTTTGTGAAAATAATCTACGTCTCGCTACGATCACGTCAACGCGAAGTTCACAAAAAACGGAGCTAAAATGCGAAAGTTATGATTCAAACGGGATTTCCTATAGCAATATATTTAATTAAATCCAACCAGGAAATTAAAATGTTCCAAACCTGACTAACAGTGGTTCTAACATGTAGATTATGGAATTACGAAGCTAACGCGATTTGAATGGATCAATTCGGAGCTAAAACGACAATTTTATAAGCAAAACAGTTCAAATGGCATTTCTGTAAATACTGAAAACGTATTTTAGACTTAAGCAGTGAAGTTTACGTTTTCAAAACGAGAATGCGTAATAAAGGAAATGCGCTTTGGCTGCGGGTTCTAATTATCCGAAACCGAGGGTCTCTTTTGCAAATCTGCCACGCGAAGGGGTACCGGACGTTCTCGGCCGTTGGATTAGAAATGGGCGGCTAGAAATGGATCTGGGGGAGAGAGAAGAAAACTGGTCGGCCGGAACAGTGACGCCGGCGGCAAACTCCATTGCCGGTGGCATGGAGGTCACCGGAGTGCGCGGCCAGAGGCCTATGGGCCACGGTTCGAAAAACCGGAGGCACCAGGAGAAAGCTGGGGAGAAGGGGAACCCGCCCAGGCCATCACGACGGCCGAAGGAGTGAGCCAAGGTGGCAAACGCCATGGCCGGCGGCCAAAACTCGTGGACGCCCACGGCTACGGCGCTAGGAACTGTCTAACGCCAAAGAAAAGGGCCGGGGAGAAAGAGGAGAGCGAGGGGATTCTCACCGCGGGAAATAGCGAGGACGGGGAGGCTCGGAGAAGGCGGCGATGCGGATGGCGAGGACGGTGGCTGGCGGAGCTCTTCCGTGCGGCGGTTGTGGGGCTTCCGAGGCGTGAACGTGAGAGAAAACGGCGCGGGGGAGCAGCAGGGGGCACGCGGGGGGCTCGGCTCCTATTTATCAAGGCTGAGGAGCGGGGGGGATGCTCCCACGATGCACGGAGCATGGGCGGCGGTTGCTCAGATGCTGGGCGCGGGCAGTTGCCGAGCCACACAGGGAAGGGGACGGCGCCGACAGGCGGGGCCCGGGCGTCAGCGGCTGGGGAGAAGGGAGCAGCGGCGGTTGCAGCCAGGCCGTTCGGCTAGGCTGGGCCGCGCAGCGCGCAAGGGGGAGGCGAGCTGGGCTGGCGCGGCTTGCTGGGCCGAGCGAGGCGCGCGGCTATGCTGGCAGCAGGCGCGAAGGAAAAGGCCAGCGGGCCGAAAATCAAGAAGGGAGGGGGGAAAATGATTCTTTTCTTTTTCTTTTTCTACAATTTTCGAAATCCATTTTAAAATCCAATTTTCAATTCTTTTTGAAATATTTAACAAATTCCAAACATTCACAAAATGATATGCAGCAGCATGTATGCATCACTTGTAACTAATCTTATATTTGATTTTAGTTTTATAAAATTATTATTTTCCTATATTTGTATGCACACATAATTACGTAAATAAATCAATTTAGCTATTTAAAAGAGTGCAAATTATAGGATGTTACAATTCTACCCCCCTTAAGATGAATCTTGTCCTCGAGATTCGGGTGATTGCTTACTCAAACAGTTGGGGATAAGTCTTTCTCAGATCCTCTTCTCTTTCCCAAGTAGCCTCATCCTCTATATATCGATTCCACTGCACCTTGCACATCTTTACAGTTTGGCTTCTTGTAACTCTTTCGGCAGTTTCCAAGATCTTTATCGGATACTCTTCATAAGTAAGATCTTCCTTGATGGCAAGTTCTTCCAAAGGAATTTGCTCTTCTGGTACCCTCAAACACTTCTTCAATTGGGAAACATGGAACACGTCGTGCACACCTGACAAACTCTCAGGTAGTTCCAACTGATAAGCTACTTCTCCACGTCTCTCTAGGATCTTAAAAGGTCCAATATACCTTGGTGCTAACTTTCCCTTCATATTGAATCTTCTCACACTTCTCATTGGTGACACCTTCAAGTACACATAATCACCAATCTCGAAAGTCAGCTCCCTTCTACGAATATCAGCGTAACTCTTCTGTCGGGACTGAGCCACTCTCAAATTGTCTCTAATCATTCTCACTTGTTCTTCCACGTCTCTAAGGACATCAGGTCCAAACACTTGGGTTTCCCTAGTCTGGTTCCAGAACAAAGGCGTTCTACACTTACGTCCATACAACGCCTCGAAAGGTGCCATCTTGAGACTCTTTTGATAACTGTTGTTATACGAGAACTCTGCGTATGGCAGACTCTTATCCCAACTATCACCATACTATAATGCACAAGCTCTCAACATATCTTCCAAAATCTGGTTGATCCTTTCAGTCTGTCCATCAGTTTGCGGGTGGTAAGAAGAACTGAAATTCAACTTTGTTCCCAAAGATCTATGTACTTTATGCCAGAATTACGATGTAAACTGAGTGCCTCTATCCGACACAATTTTCTTGGGAACACCATGTAGGCACACTATTCTTTCCATATACAACTTTGCTAGTCTTGCACCAGTATAGGTAGTCTTGACTGGTAAAAAGTGGGCAACCTTTGTGAGTCGATCCACTATTACCCATATTGAATCATAGCCTCTTTGAGTGCGGGGCAATCCTACGATAAAGTCCATACCAACTTCTTCCCATTTCCATTCAGGAATTTTCATTGGTTGTAGTAACCCTGCAGGTCTTTGATGCTCAGCTTTCACTCTTTGACAAGTGTCACACAAAGCCACATATTCTGCCACATCTCTCTTCAAACCATACCACCAATACTTCTCCTTGAGATCCAAATACATCTTGGTACTTTCGGGATGTATAGAATAAGCAGACTCATGGGCCTCTTGCAGAATTGCATCACGAATAGCTTTCACTTCAGGTACACATATCCTTTTTCCGAACCAAAGAGTGCCATTCTCATCCATTCTGAATCCGGGTGCCTTTCCAAGCACTACATTCTCTGCTATCTCCTTAAGTTTTTCATCCTCCAATTGACCTTTGCGTATCTCTTGCTCCAATGTAGGCTCTATCACCAATTCCATTGCATTAGTGACAAGGCTCAAATTGAGATACTCCATTTCAGCACACAACTCTGCTGACATAGATGTCATCTAAAGTCCATTGGCATAGCTCTTTCTGCTAAGTGCATCTGCTACGACGTTTGCCTTTCTCGGGTGATAATGCACTTCCAAATCATAGTCTTTGATCAATTCCAACCAACGACGTTGTCTCAGATTCAGATCTGATTGGGTAAAGATATACTTCAAACTCTTATGATCAGTATAGATATCACTCTTATGTCCAATTAGATAATGTCTCTAGATCTTCAAAGCATGAACCACAGCTACCAATTCCAAGTCATGAGTAGGATAATTCAACTCATGCTTCCTTAGTTGTCTAGATGCATATGCCACCACTCTTCCTTCTTGCATAAGCACACATCCAAGGCCCAAATGGGATGCATCACAATAAATAGAGAAGTTCTTGCTTAAATCTGGCAGAATTAATACTGGGGCTGTAGTCAATCTCTTCTTTAGCTCTTCAAAATTTGCCTGGCATTTATCAGACCATACAAATTTGGCATTCTTTTCCAACAGAGCTGTCATAGGCTTGGCTAGCTTGGAAAAACCTTCAATGAACCTTCTGTAGTATCCAGCCAATCCCAAAAAGCTACGAATCTCACTTACAGTTGTTGGTGGTTTCCAATTTAGTACATCTTGCACTTTGCCTGGATCCACTGCTATTCCACCATTGGAGACAACATGACCCAGAAAAGAGACTTCCTTCAACCAAAACTCACACTTGCTCCGCTTAGCGTACAACTTATGTTCTCTAAGCTTTTGCAAGACTAACCTTATATGTTCAGCATGTTCTTCTTTAGTCTTGGAGAATATTAGTATGTCATCTATGAATACTACCACAAATTTATCCAGAAACTCCATGAACACCTTATTCATCAGATACATGAAGTATGCAGGTGCATTGGTCAATCCAAAAGACATAACGGTGTACTCGTATAATCCATACCGTGTAGTGAATGCTGTCTTGGGTATGTCCGAGTTTCGAATCTTAAGCTGATGATACCCAGAGCGGAGATCAATCTTGGAGAACACATGTGCTCCTCTCAACTGATCAAACAAATCATCAATCTTAGGCAACGGGTATTTATTCTTGATTGTAACCTCATTAAGTGAGCGGTAATCCACACACATCCGTTGACTACCATCCTTCTTATCCACAAAGATCACAGGTGCCCCCCCACGGGGAAGAACTGGGGCGTATGAAACCTTTTTCTTGCAACTCTTTTAGTTGTTTCTTAAGCTCTTCTAATTCATTAACTCCCATTCTATATGGACGTTTAGCTATTGGTGCAGTTCCAGGTAATAATTCAATAATGAATTCAATGTCTCGGTTAGGTGGCATACCTGGCAAGTCATCGGTAAAGACATCTGGGAACTCCTCCACGACACGATCTTGTTCATTGACTTCACCATCTAGCTGATTCACTGTGGTTGTAGGCTGAGCTTGCACTACCACTTCTACACAGATTCTATCTCCGTTGAGTGATGTCACAACCATAGATTTCTCCTGACACTGAATCACTGCTCGGTGTTGTTTCATCCAATCCATTCCCAGGATAAGATCAATTCCCGCTGTTCTCAACACAATAGGCTTCACTTTGAAGTCTACCCACCTTAAGGAAATGCTAGTTGAGGGGCTCCAATAAGAAGCTGGCATACTACCTCCCGGGGAATTTACTAGTATGGGGTTTTTCATGGCACACAAAGGTATGCTATGCATTCTAACAAAACCTTAGGAGATAAAAGAATGCGAAGCACCAGAATCAAAAAGTATGGTAGCAGAGATAGAGTTGACGTTGAATGTACCCAACATGACCTCAGGCGTCTCCTGAGTGCATCAGATGACACATAATTCACCTTCGCAGTGTGAGGTGGTCGAGCGTTGAACTTCTGATTGCTGGTCTGGTTCTGAGGTGCTTGTTGGTTCTGCTTCTTAGGACACTGATAAGCATAGTGACCTACTTCTCCGCATCGGTAGCAGGCATTGGGATTGTTGGGTGCACCACTCTTCACAGGAGCATTGTTGGGCACTCCCTGGCGTGTTGCAGGATTGCTGGTCTGTTGTAGGGGACGCTGATTTCCAAACTATTGCTGGTACTGAGGGCGTTGCTGGAACTAGTTCCACTGAGGATACTGACCACGGTTTCCCTGGTGAGTTGGTCCTTGATTCCTCTGTTGGAAACCTTGCGAGGGATAAGCACGTGGGCGAGTGTTGCTTCCAGAAGCTTGCCCTTGGAGCCTTCTCTTCTTAGCTTCCATCTCCTTGCGTTTATCACCAATCACGATAGCGCGATTCACCAAAGACTGGAAGTTAGGGTAAGTATTAGACATCAGCTGGAGCTACAGTCCATCATAGAGTCCCTTGAGGAAACGGTGTTGCTTATCCTTGTCATCCGCTACATCATTAGGAGCATAGCATGATAGTTGTGCGAACTTGTCCCGATACTCCGCCACTGTCATAGATCCTTGCTTGAGAGATCTGAATTCTTCCTGCTTCAGTTCCACTAGTCCATCGGGAATATGGTATGACCGGAAATTGTCCTTGAATTCCTACCAAGTGATCGCAGGAGCATTGTTGGGACGTCCAAACTAGAATGATTCCCACCAATCCTGAGCAGCTCCTTGGAGTTGCCTAGAAGCGTACAACACCTTCTCAAGGTCGTTGCATTGTGCTATGTTCAGTTGTTTCTCCACAGCACGCAACCAATCATCTGCCTCCATAGGGTCTGGCATGGGTGAACACCGGTGGTCGACCTTTCATAAACTCTCCACGCTTATCTCTGACCTGAACAGGCGGTGGTCCTCTTGCAGGTTTATTGTCCAAGCGCTGCATCATAGCTTGCATCAGCTGCGCTTGCATTCCCAATATTTGTTCCATGGTCACAGGTGGCGGTGGTGGTGGATTTATGAGAGCATCACGTCCACGACCACGACCTCTGCCTCTTCCTCCTCTTGCGGCCATCTGTTTTCCAACAAATGTGCAAAATTTAGAGATTTTCCAATTATAGAGAGCTTACAAAAGATAAGAAACAATGCTGAGAATTTTCTGGACAAGATTCAAATTTCAGCAGTTCAGTAAAACTGTTATAACTTGAGTTTCAGAGATCCAGCAGAGGTGCACCAAGATTTGTCAGAAAGCTTAGGAGATCATCTACAACTTTTATTTATATCACTTTTACAGATTCTGACACACACATGGTCAAAAGTAGAGCTAAACCGAAACTGTTCTGGGTTCTAGACAGCGCAGGAACATCAACTTGTGTCAGCTAGATCTCACAAACCTGAACAGCTATTGATGTGATTCTAGAGACATTTGAAAGATACTGAAGTCTAGTTATCTCCACAAAATTTTCAAAATTTTTAACATACCAGATTTCGAGATACCAGATAAAGAACACAGGCTGCTCCAGAAATCAGCACAGCAGGGATAAGATAAAGCGAAACATCTGCATTAAGATTTCATTCTAAACTTAAAGTTCTCATCTAAGGAAGTTGTGGACATGCCCACAAACTCCCAGCAATCAAGCAAATACCAAATCAACCAAGTTCACAAATTAAACATCTAATCATCCAAGTTCACAAGACCAAACAAGACTAAATAAGAAACACGAACTAAAGACGTGGTAATCTAGATCAAGGCACCTAACACCTATGGAGCAGTGTCAATCATGGTGAAGGTCCGGCGCTTCTTCTTGTAGATGGAAGGCTGCCCAAGTTGAGCTTGAAGTTCATCCACTTGCTTCTGAAGGCGTCTCTGAGCCCTCTAAGATGCACGCAGTTCTCCTTTGACTTCCTCATCCACTCCCTGCATAGCGTGGACATGCTGCACCGTTGCTTCCAGAGTTGGGTCATTCTCTGGTGGAGCCAAGACCTGCCAAACACCCTCATGATCATTTCAAGGAAGGAACCTGAAGCGATCCTCCCTCATGGCCTCAAAGCGACGACCATGGTAATGGATGTAGGCGTTCTGTGTTGCATCCTCCATGCCATCCAAGGCATGGGCTCTCCTGGTAGGGGCACAGTGGACAGTCTCCACCTCATGTCCATTCTTGATGTCGTTCTAGGCGGTGACCACCAGCTCTACCTTCCAGAAGGTAGCCTCCAATGGGTGCTGGTACTCGGCGCAGTGGTAGCTGATGGAGGCGTGCAAGTCGGGGTAGTAGTCGTCCAGCACGTGAGTGAGGAGGGTGTGGTAGTAGGCTGTCTCTGGGGCTGGCTTGAAGTAGTACTTGCACTTCCAGCCAATCTCCTCATCCACCACGGGGACAGCTGGAGATGGTGCAGGTGTAGGGGAAGTAGCCGTCGACTCCTCAGGTGTAGCTACAACAGGATAGACTGGCACGACAACTGGGGTAGGAGCAGGTGTAGGCATCGGGGTAGCCATCTCCTCGTCGTCGGAGATGATCACAATCTCCCTCTCCGCCTGTGGGGCACGCGGGGTGAACAGGGCACGATAGCCAGCGGTGCTGAGGCGAGCAGTCTTCGGGTTATGAGACATCTATAGATTTAAAGTGAGATAGAATTAGAATCAACAATTTTAAATAATAGATTAAGGTATGAAAAGCATAAATGTTTTAATAAAATAACAAGAATAAGACAGTAAGCAAGAAACCAGAGGAGCAAAGATGCTAAAACGACCATTTTCTAACTAGGCTTGCGTCCTACAGTCAACACGGCTTTGATACCAATTTGTCACACCCAATTTTAAGGATAAAATTGAATGCATGATACTCATGTGTGCCTAGAAATTAGTCACACACACAAGTCGACAAATCATAAAAAGTATCATCACGGTGTCCATACATCAGATCCATAATACAACTTAGTCTTACATCACACAGCGGAAAAAAAAAAGATAATAAACTCTCATGGGCTTCATCACAGGGAAGGTCAACTGGTTGACCACAAGCCTAAAAATCCTCCGGGAATTCCTCATACCCGTTGTCATCTGTTACCCATCCGGGATTTTTATCCAAATAAAGAAAATAAACAAGCGTAAGTACATACCGTACTTAACAAGTTAACATGGGGTTATGAAGCTCAAAAAGGTTGACTCTGGTTTACTGCAGTTAGCATTTTTAATAAGTCAAACTTTTATTCTCAGGTATTATCAAATTATGCTTAAGCTCCCATTTAATCCCATAAGAACATATATCAGGGTCAAGTGTACCATATATCATCATTGAACAACTTAAATAATCATCAACAAGTATCCAGTTATTCTGTAAGTTTTCCAGGCCGCTCGTGACCGTGAGCACGGCTGTTATAACAGTTTGTTACCCTCTGCAGAGGTGGTGCACATTCACCGTGAGTCATGATCCCCATATGCCCGGGTTAATTACTCCCATGTCACTGCCAAGGTGAGCGGGCAGGGTACACTATGAAGCCATTTCATAGGTTTTTCTAACAAGTTAGGGCCACTAGGTTTCCTTGGCAGGCAGATGTAGGAACCCCCCTTTCCTTTAGCACATATCTATCGCGGCTATACTCATAGGAACAGAGGCAGCCCTATACCCAACGTGGCAAGCCCCATTTGCGCCAAAAAGGTAACCTCTAACTAGCTAGAAAAGGTCATATTACTGAGCTAAAGTCAGAGCCATATGACTCTCCCGGTTGCACTGTCAGTCCCAGCTTTTGCTGACAGATAAGTCCTTATGGATGGCTGGGAGCAACATGAACAAAGGTCATTTGCACCTTCGCCCTATAGAACAGTTGTTATAAATCATGTTAAACTCTTAGTTCCATAGAATCATTCATCATCATGTATATCAAGTTCAGTTAGAGCACTAGCAATCTACCCATATGCATTTAACCCATAGGAGACAAGGAACAGGATAATCAATCACTAGAATGTCCTTACGGGTATCAAAATTAGACACATGCAAATGAGTAATTGATTAAAGTGAAATAGGACATCAAGGTAGGCCCATGCTATACTTGCCTTGGTTCACAAACTCATGCTGGTCCTGCTGGTCGTCGAAGAATTCTTGGTCTCCAACGTTCTCCTCACCGTCTGAACGCGACCAACACGGCAACATACAACATTCCAAAAGCATTCATGCAAAGCAAACATTCCTATCATTAGAACAGTACACCAACAGTATGGAAAACAAGATAAAATGTTTGTGAAAATAATCTACATCTCGCTACGATCAAGTCAACGCGAAGTTCACGAAAAACGGAGCTAAAATGCGAAAGTTATGATTCAAACGGGATTTCCTATAGCAATATATTTAATTAAATCTAACCTGGAAATTAAAATGTTCCAAACCTGACTAACAGTGGTTCTAACATGTAGATTATGGAATTACGAAGCTAACGCGATTTGAATGGATCAATTCGGAGCTAAAACGACAATTTTATAAGCAAAACAGTTCAAATGGCATTTCTGTAAATACTGAAAACGTATTTTAGACTTAAGCAGTGAAGTTTACGTTTTCAAAACGAGAATGCGTAATAAAGGAAATGCGCTTTGGCTGCGGGTTCTAATCATCCGAAACCGAGGGTCTCTTTTGCAAATCTGCCACGCGAAGGGGTGCCAGACGTTCTCGGCCGTTGGATTAGAAATGGGCGGCCAGAAATGGATCCGGGGGAGAGAGAAGAAAACTGGCCGGCCGGAACAGTGACGCCGGCGGCAAACTCCATTGCCGGCGGCATGGAGGTCACCGGAGCGCGCGGCCAGAGGCCTATGGGCCACGGTTCGGAAAACCGGAGGCACCGGGAGAAAGCTGGGGAGAAGGGGAACTCGCCCAGGCCATCATGACGGCCGGAGGAGTGAGCCAAGGCGGCGGACGCCATGGCCGGCGGCCAAAACTCGCGGACGCCCGCGGCTACGGCGCTAGGAACCGTCTAACGCCAAAGAAAAGGGCCGGGGAGAAAGAGGAGAGCGAGGGGATTCTCACCGCGGGAAATAGCGAGGACGGGGAGGCTCGGAGAAGGCGGCGACGCGGACGGCGAGGACGGTGGCCGGCGGAGCTCTTCCGTGCGGTGGTTGTGGGGCTTCCGAGGCGTGAACGCGAGAGAAAAACGGCGCGGGGGAGCAGCAGGGGGCGTGCGGGGGGCTCGGCTCCTATTTATCAAGGCCGAGGAGCGGGGGGGGGACGCTCCCACGACGCACGGAGCGTGGGCGGCGGTTGCTCAGACGCCGGGCGCGGGCGGTTGCCGAGCCGCGCGGGGAAGGGGACGGCGCCGACAGGCGGGGCCCGGGCGTCAGCGGCTGGGGAGAAGGGAGCGGCGGCGGTTGCAGCCAGGCCGTTCGGCTGGGCTGGGCCGCGCAGCGCGCAAGGGGGAGGCGAGCTGGGCTGGCGCAGCTTGCTGGGCCGAGCGAGGCGCGCGGCTGGGCTGGCAGCAGGCGCGAAGGAAAAGGCCAGCGGGCCGAAAATCAAGAAGGGAGGGGGAAAATGATTCTTTTCTTTTTCCTTTTCTACAATTTTCCAAATCCATTTTTAAATCCAATTTTCAATTCTTTTTGAAATATTTAACAAATTCCAAACATTCACAAAATGATATGCAGCAGCATGTATGCATCACTTGTAACTAATCTTATATTTGATTTTAGTTTTATAAAATTATTATTTTCCTATATTTGTATGCACACATAATTGCGTAAATAAATCAATTTAGCTATTTAAAAGAGTGCAAATTTTAGGATGTTACAGAAATTCAGTTGAACAAGAAATAGGCCAACACATCACCAGCAGGCTTCCTTTTTTTCCCTTGCCGCAGGAAAGGGGATTTTGATTTTACTTGCAGTTCGTGTTTGGATTCGTCTCTTCTCGGCCCCCGAGAAATGTGGATTCGAAAGTCCTGCATGTTGACTGGTATACAAAACTTGTCGATCTAGCACTCATGTGTCTTAATTTATTGCAAAAATTTGCAGCAATGCCAATCCGAAAGTCCTGGATGGTGATATACAAAACTTGTCAATCCAGCATTTATGTGTGTTAATTTATTGCAAAAATTTGTAGCTCTAACCTTGCATATGCTTGTGTTTTTTATTTTAATTTTAATTTTTTTGTTTGCAAAACCAGGTTGTTCGTATAAGCAGATCTGGACGCATTGTTTGTTTTTTGGTCCGTGAAAGTTTTAAGTGTAGAAATATACTCCACCACAAGAACTGTATAAAGATACTTATTCAGACATATTATTTGTTTATAAAATTTTAAATGGTTCGACTTTAAAGAGGGCAAAGCATAGGGCCACACCTACTAATCTGATAATTGTTAGTACAGAACTTCGCTTGCATTGTACATATCAATTAGTTAACCATCCTGCTTGATTTAATTAGAATCAGTATTGATTGTAAGCAAACTAACCTGGGGAGATTTGATTAAATGTTTGTTCAATTTGGAGAGCTAAACAACCTCCAATGTTATGATATAGGTTATGCACATCTAAACTGAATAACCTTCCGTTTGTTGGTTTCCTTTGCAGGAGTTAAGGCTCATAAATTGATTTTTTTTTAGTGCAGAACCGATGCATAAAAATAATCCCATTTGGCTGGAGAAAGTTGTAGCCTAAAATTAATCGAGTAAGTTTTCTTTTATACAGATTCTGTTTCAAAATCATGTCCAACAAATAATTTGAAATGATCTATCCTCTTATCATGGTACCTGCAATGCTGTTTGGTTCGAATGGTCAGTAGCTTGTTTGTGTTCTTATGTGGTCATACATGTGCTGCTCCACATAGTTTGTCTAGAGGTCTAGAGGACACAGACACTAAATTTTTTTGTTGTTTCTCTGATAAGCGAATTAGCTTGTTTCGTATATACTCTTGGGAATTGTAGGTGCCTGGCTTAACAGAATATGTTTAGGGTGTGCGGCAAGTCTGCATGTGCTTTTATGCACCTCCAGAGAGAGACCACAGGAATACTACTGTGGTTCTGTTATTATAGCGGCATTTGCTTGGTTGTTTAACAACACATTATCTATTATAATCTCTGATCGGATCCCAGGAAGCAAGAGCTGACTTTTGACTGTATTATAGTAGGATATACCAGCTGGAATTTACTGAAGAAAAACACTAGAGGTTTTGTCCATGTTTGGAATACAATCTGTGTGTGACAAGTTTCTGAAGGGGCTCATTCTTGTACATGGTTATTGGGGAATACTCTCCAGAAATCTTGTCAGAATAGGCTAAAAGCTATGGCTATATGGTCATTGTCATCTGGTTTAAATAATTTTTGGTAGGAGTATCATGTGTACTCTCTATTTTAATTTTTCATCTGTTGACAAAATGATAGTAGAAACTTTCGGTTTGTGATGCAAATATGAGAGTTGAGTTCTTTTCTTCTGAACATGTGAAGTGACTATTGACCTGTTTGGCATACAAATTTATGCCTCTCCCAAGTCCAGGAGAAACTTCTTCAGGTGTTAAATATCAGGAATTTTTTGTTTACTTGGTAAAAACGTTCTACAATTAATTGATGAAGTGTAATGATTCATACAGGATGGGAATGCACTGAGGACAAATTCTTGGTAGAGATATTGAAGTACAACGACAACGAATCAACATTCCCAAAGATATACAAGAACTTATTAGGCGTGTGTGAGGATTTAGGTGGCTTCAAAGATATGATAGTTGTGATGTTATTTATTTGAAATGTTGCTCTATAAGCATAATTGCAATGGACTCAACACTATGATAACTCATCATGAATCTCTTTTGGCGTGAATCTATCTCACTATTTCATTCTTGAGAAAAATAGTTGTTTGGTTTTGATGCGCATCCTTTAAAGTCACCGTAGCGTTAGCACGGGCACTATACTATAGTGTTTAATTTGCTGATGGCTTTAGATCGAATCTCACTCTCGGTGCGTGAGTGTTGCCTGGCCGGATGACCAGTATTAAAAAAGTACTTCTTCCGATCCCTCGAAATTATTTAACTTTGACAAGTATATATTAAAAGACATCAACATCTATAGAAATCCAAATTACTGAGTTGCCAATGAAATATGATAGTATCAATAAGATGAGTTAAATTGAGAAATTTTGACCTTCGGTAGTAGATGGAGGAAAATTGGAAGCCTAGTAGCAGAGGGAACGTTATGCTCACAGTTCACACCATCGGCTGTGAGTGTCTCTCCTCTAGTACGTCTAGCTCTCCTTCAATTTTGAGTACATACATTTTTTAGCAACACCACCCATGCCACCCTGACTCGGCATATTACAAACACCATCAGGTGAGTTCAAGAACCACACATGCCGCCCTAACTCGGCATGGATCAAGCTACGAGCTATCCTATAAGCATTGGCATTTGAGTCCCTATATATGCTCGTGTACAAACTTGATACTTATAAAAGTTGTCTTCCTCACATTGATCTCTCGGATAATTTGTCCATAGATCTCTAGGTTGCCTTGTCGGATACTTTTTACGGCATTTAGACAATCACTGGCTAACTTGAAACAGTTAGCTCGGAAGTCTGAAGCGAGAGCCATTCCTTTTGTGCATGCAATCGACTCCATCACCTCTGGAACGACAATTCTCTGAAGGACCAGCACCGAGGCTTCCATAATCGACCATCCATGTCTCTCGCTATTGCTGCCACAGAGGTCGTGGATGTGTTCTTGGATAGAGCCACATCAACATTTATTTTACCAACACCTGAGGGGGGTGTAATCCATGTCGGCCAACTCTAGCACACTCGAGCCTGGGGCCGCTGCACGTGCATCTCCAGCCCTAGCTCAAATACTATCCTGTCCACAAAATTATACGTCGATAGAGGGCTTTGGTAAACATTCTCATGGATCACCTTCCGCCGTGCATACCAAATAGCCCACAATGTGATCGCCACTCTAGCGATGTCTTCTTGTGGTAGGATTTCTGCCAAGATCGCCAGCCAAGACTTATAGTCATTCTCTAAAATTCCACTCAAGAGCTCCACGGTCTCTTCTTTCTCCAATGCCCAAATACAATATTGCCTTGTTGCAATCTAGCAAAGTGTGTCTCCATGAATCCTCCATCCCACAGAAGAAGCAGACGCTACCTTGTGTCATCTTCCTATGGTGGAGCACATCTCCGGTCGGCAGCGAGTGCTTCGCTAATTGCTAGAGAAAAATACAAATCTTTGAGGGGACTCACCTTCCACAGTGACATCCATTCCTTCGAATCAGTCTGGTGATACAAGCGACCAACAACGTTCTTGACGGCCGCGTCATGATGCTTCCGTCGACGGATCAGCATATGAAACGCCGAGCATACAGAGCAGCTGCCCTGTTTGTCAAAATGTCACGCCCAGAAGTCCTCCTACCTTCTCGTATATAGAGGTATGCTGGAAATTGTCATCGTGTCAAGAGGGGTGAAGAACTCCTCCGGCATGTCGTATTTCCACGCTACCACATAGTGCAGAAAGCATGTGAGGAAGACGCTCAGCCCAAGCCCATTGAAATTTAGGTCCGCTCTGGAAGTGTGATAGCTAGTTCTGGCAGGCCTGTAATGTGTTCCAATGTTTCAAATGTTCCAATGTTCGGTTCTATAATAACTTTTCGAATGAGCGGTGCTATGGGCCTTACGAGCAACCGCCAGTGGCCGGGCCTGACCATACGACCATATCCTCGCAGCATGGGCCTTACATGGCTGTTTGCCGCTACTGCCTGCCGCTCCTCCTCCTTCACATGGCACAAAACGGTAAACAAATCAGCACGGATTCAACAACTGTGCACAAAAAATCATCTATGTCTACATTCATAAATTTAGGAGGAGCTAGAAAAAAATGTGTCAAGTATTTTTCACAGGAGGGAGTAATATATATATGAACAGGTACATGTATCGATTAATTAATCGATGATTACACAACTATCTGCCGTGATTGAGCAAGAGCAATGCAGAAGAGAGCAACTCGATCGAAATTAAGAAAAACAGAAAAAATAAGATACTGTAACAATGGTTTATAAAAACCAAATTAGCGACGCACGGCACGGGTTGCCGGATCCTTGTTAATTATTACGTCCTTCTCCTGGGCATGGACACGGCGTTGCCGTCGAAGAGCTCCTCGATGATGGCCTCCAGGTCCTCGCCGCTGAGCTTGACGTACTTCTCCGTCTGCCTCCCCGCGGTGAAGTGCTGCGAGAACCGTCCCAGGAAGGACCGGTACGCCGGCACGATGACGGCGGCGATGGAGACGCGGAGCTCCGACTGCAGCTGCTCGTCGCTGACCACCCAGCTCCCCTGCGTCCGCTGGATCTCGTCCATGGCGGCGTTGAACTGCTTGAACCGGTCCTTGAGCACCTGCTTCTGCACGTGGCCCTTCACGGTGATCACGCCGTCGTCGCGCAGCAGGTTGAGCACGCGGCTCCACGTCTCCCGCTGGTAGTTCTTGTGGTACTGCCACAGGTCCGTCGACTGCTTCCGCGACCACGCCTCGCCCACAACAGCGTTGATCTCCGGCGAGCCCCGGATCTTCTGCAGCATGTACCGCCCGTTGTTCATCAGGAAGATGCTGCTCAGCGACGGGTCCTTGTACAGCCGCGACTTGGCCTCCAGGTTGCCGTGCAGCAGCTCCATCACCTCCATCAGCTGCGCCGCGAACGGGTCCCCGCCGCCGCTGCCGCCGTGCTCCGCGTCGTCGTCGTCGTCGGGGCGCCGGTACTCCTGGAACACCTGCTCCAGCGTCTTCTTGTACTCGCACGCGTACTCGAGGTAGTTCATCAGGTACCGGGTCAGCGGGTGCACCGCGCCGCCGGGCACCGGCTGCTTCCCGGCGTCCGCGCGGATGGAGCTCTCCAGGTCGCAGAAGATGGCCGCCGCCGACTCGCCCAGCCGGGTGCGCACGGACGCCAGCTCGTGCTTCAGGTCAACCAGGGCGGTGGACGCGCTGCCGCTGCCGCTGCCGCTGCCGCCGCCTCTGCTCCTCGTGCCCCAGCCCCGGCCCCTTCGCCCTCGCCGTCGTCGGCCGCCGGCGGAACGAGGAACGCGTCCACCAGGGGGACGGCGTCGCGGACGGCCTCGTACATGTCCAGCACCTTGAAGAGCTTCTCCGCGGCGCGCTTCGTCAGCACCACGGCCTCCGTGAAGTTTAGCAAGTGCAGCATGGCGCAGTGCGCGAGCTCCGCGAAGATGTCGCGCCCGAGGCACCTCTGCTGCCCACCGGCGGCGAACACGCGCGCACCTCTGCTGGCCGAATTGTGATGCTGTTTTGCCCCTCTAAATCTTTTAATTTCCTTATCGCCGGTGGTAGTGAATTGATATGTTTGCGACTTTTTATCTTCTAAATTTGTATATTTCCAAAAGTTGCCTGTAAGTTTGTGGTGTAAACAATTTCAAGGACCTCAAGTCAGCGAACTTCCGCTCATCATTAATGTCTATACAGAGCGCATCATCTTGAACTGGCTTATACAGAGACGTTTCATGGGCCAATTAGTACGATGTACTAAATGATCCAGGATGGCCGACCAACTTGTCGATGGCCCTGGCTGCCTCTGCTCCTCGTGCCCCAGCACCAACATTCTACGACCCCGTCGCCGGCAGCAACTCCGGCAAGAAGCCAACACATCGCGATGGTGGCGGCGGCAAGAAGTCTGGTGCTGGTCCAGCCATCCCAGGCGCTCCATGGGCTGCCCAGGCGCAGCGGCCCACTCCGCTAGCTGGCCCATCCGCGCCCCTGGCTGGATCAGCCACCCGGCCGGCTTTGCATGGGATCCAAAATGTCCTGGCGTCGTCCTTCAACACGATGACACTTCAGTCACACCGTTGACTGAATGGTATATGGATACTAGTGCTGAGACTCACATGACATCAAACTCCGGTAATCTCTGTGTTTCTCAACCTCCTTCATTTCCACTCCATCAGATATCATTGTTGGAGATGGCTCCCTCGTACCCGTCAGTAGCACCGGCTCTGTTAATTTTCCTACTCCTCAGGGCTTCCTACGTTTAAATAATGTTTTAGTTTCTCCCCAATTAATTAAAAATCTCATTCCCGTTCGTCAATTCACCACCGAAAATAATTGCTCTTGTGAATTTGATCCATATGGTTTCTCTGTGAAGGACCTCACAACCCAGAGCATGATCGCCAGGTACAATAGTTCCGGGCCGCTCTACCCGCACTTGTCATTGGTTTTGGGCCCCTCACCCTCGCAGCTGGCTCCAGCTCCACCCTTTGCCATCGGCGTCTTGGTCATCTTGGCTCCGACGCCCTCTCCCGTTTAGTGTCATCTTCTGCCATTTCATGTAATAAAGCTGAGTCCAAATATTTATGTCATGCTTGTCAGTTGGGTCGCCACGTGCGTCTCCCTTTTCATACCTCTAGTTTGCGAGCCGCTCATAATTTTGATTTAATACACCGTGACCTTTGGACTTTTCCCATGGTTAGCATCTCTGATTACAAATATTATTTAGTTATTCTTGATGATTGCTCGCATTTTCTTTGGACTTTTCCTTTACGCCTCAAGTCTAACACATTCATCACTCTCACTATTCTTTTGCTTATGTTTCCACTAAGTTTGACGTCTCCATTAAGAATGTTCAGTGTGATAATGGTCGTGAGTTTGATAACTCCAGCGCCCGCATGTTCTTTCTCACTCAGGGTGCCACCCTTTGTATGTCTTGCTGATACACTTCGCCCCAAAATGGTAAAGTCGAGCGCATTATTCGCACCACCAAGAATATTATTCGCTCTCTCCTTTTACGGTAGAGATAGCAACACACTTAGCAAAACCATAGTTACACATTTAGATAGTTTATTTATTGCATAGATTTTGCTCAGGTTGAAATTAGAGGCCATAGTTTAGAAGTAGAATTTTAAGTTGCCTAATTCACCCCCCCCCCTCTTAGACGTCACGGTCCTTACAGATGGGAGCTTGGATACAATCCAAGTGTTTGTTTGCTTCTATGAGGAGAAGGCAGATTTCACCTAGTAATTAGGTGCTAAGGATTTAAGGAAAGTTAGGACGTGTCGCTTAAGTACGTGTGTGTCAAACCTGTATAATTAAGCCTTTTCTTGTGTTGGCCCTCTTGTTATACTTTCTTACACTTGTCGATGTACTCATCCTTCTCTTTGTCCCCTTGCTGGTGTTTCTTGAAGACATTGTCGATTCTAGGCCGGTGTACTCCCGGTCGGCTGCCTGCGGGGGATAGAGACCCTGCTTCGCTCGTACTTTGATGTAATTTTTTGTTTAGACCCTCTAGTAATTTTGTAATAGGTAATCGATTTTATAGTAAACACTGATTTGTATCACTATATTGTCATTAACATACATATGATGTGCATTCGTTTTTTTTTTTTAAAAAAAAAAACTGGTGTGACAGACCGTTCACCCACCGTACCGTAGGCCTCGTCCCTCCCCCGTTGCCCCATCTGCCAGGTTAGAGGCGGAGCTCCCCATGTGGCAAGGGTGGGGCACCTATCCCACCTACCGCCGGCAAGCAGGCAGTAGGCGAGCAGAGGCAAGCGAAGGCCCAATAGCCCATCATTCCAAATTCCGAAATCTCCACCCCTGGCCGGTCCTAGCATCTCCATGACCGTGAAATCTCCTCGATCTCTTGATTAGTATCTGGACGGTATGCCCTCCGCCGTGCCTCCCTTCTAGGGTGTAGCTGCAGCTCACAACCGTCGTGCAGTAGCTGCAGCCTGCCACCCCTTGCCGTCGCGCCAACCTAGCTGCCTGTTGTGCAGCTGGGGTGATGTCGTAGTGACACTGCGGCACTGCCCAGTGCCCGTGTATTATCACATATAATCATATATTATACATTTCTGATTTGTTCTTCAAATTTATAGGTGTTTTTTAGATTCTTCTCAGTTGCTGTAGGCTGAATTAGTGAATAATTGTGATAAGGTATTATGGACTGCTAAATCAATCTTCAATTTTACTTTATAATTATGTGTATCTACGTGATACTATTAAAAATATGTTCTGCGTATGTATGTGATCTCTTTTTTTTTATACTATTCCATCCGTTCCAAATTGTAAGTCACTTTGACTTTTTAGTTCATCCATTTCGCTATGTATCTAGACATATTATTATATCTAGATGCATAGCAAAATGGTGTAAAAAAAATCAAAGCGACCTATAATTTAGAACTGAGGGAGTATTACTTATGTGTCTGTTGTTCGCCTCCACCTAAAATTTTTGTTGAGTTTCACCGCTGTGCCGGGTGACATGGTTGACAGCATTGGCGAACACCCACCAACGGGCAAGATCCATGGCATGTCTTTTTTTTATTGATGATTCAATGTGTAGCTTTGTGATGGATATGCGAACGTGTAAATAAATGATCTAGAACCTTGTGATTTTTGTCAAACCTTTTTAGTTTTTTTATAGAAATGCCTTGCTAGGTTGGCATGGCCCATCAGGCCTGCCAGACTCACTGGGCCAGCAGCCCAGCACGTCATATGGTCAACCTCATCTAGTGTCGTCCCTATTTTACTCAAAAAAAAAACTAGTGTCGTCCCTAGGTCTCAGGTTGAAAATAAACCCTTGGAGGGCTCGCTACACCACCATGCCTAAATGAGCCATGCTGTGCCTAAGTACACATTTGTCGTGCCGTGAGAGCGGAACAGACGACATAGTAAGTGGCACACGTCTCGTTTTAGGCAAAACCCAAAATAATTCATCAATCCCGGACTCGTCGTCATCTGGGGCTCGGTGAGCAGGAAACAATAGCTTTGACTAGGATGGCGGAAAAAAAAATTGCATGGAAACTGTATGCAGCGCGTGGCCGTGCGGTTACTTGCAGTGTGTCTCGGCTTCGCTAGCCTGGACACCGTGGGTGCTACTGGATGCACGGCTAGGCTCGGCTGGAATTGAAGCACGGCTCGCTCACGCTTCCAACAGCTAGATCACCGATCCAGAATTTTTTATCGACATGCGTATACAGATTCCATGCAATTTTTTTCCAGGACGGCAGGAACGCAGCGACAAAACATCTGGCACGGATTCAGGGGATCATCCACAACCAGCATACCAACTCCGACGCCCGGCGGAACCTCCGGTTTAATTAACAACGCGCCGCGCGCCGGCAACTTTTGTCGCTTGCAACCCTTGCAGTGGAAAACAGATGTAGCGTGTTGACGACAGGAGAGATGGACATCTCGTGATCTATATATACATATACAAAATACAGGATATATAGCCACAGCGGCAGAGCCACTCAAAGGGTGTGTTTGTGACTTTGTGTGCGTGCATCAGAGAGAAGCTGAGGTTCAGTGCAGCAGTTTCTATGGCTCGTGGCTTGGGCGCTCCGTTCCTGGATCTGGCCTCGCCGCCATTGCTCGTGTTGCAGCTGCTGCTGGTGTCCACGTCGTGCGCCCTGTTGCGTTCGGCTCGCGGCGAGGACCTGCTGACCGAGGGCTTCACCGCCGTGGAGGTGCCTGAGGCGCTGTTCAAGGTGCAGAAGCCCTACGACATGCCGCTGCCCGAGTGGTACGAGTTCGTCGATGGCGCGCGGCGGATGTGGGTCTACGCCACCGACCATCCCATCACCACCGCCCACCCCGCACTACTACAGAATGGACTTGTGGTCCCGGGCGGTAACGGTCTTTAGTCCCGGTTACCGCGCCGGGACAACGATCCCGAGACTAAAGGTGCCACCTTTAGTCCCGGGTCATCGAGCCCAGACTAAAGAGGGACCTTTAGTCCCGGTTGGTGTTACCAACCGGGACTAAAGGCCCTCCAGCCGAGCAAACGTAGCCGCACCCTTTAGTCCCGGTTGGTAACCCCAACCGGGGCTAAAGGTTCCTTTTCTTTTTCTTTTTTTTTAATTTGTTTTCAGTTCAGTTACACGTATTTGTTTAACATATAATATGTTTTTATGTATGTATTCTACGCTGCTAATATAAATACACGCACGCATATAATTACATCTAATTCTCATCTCGAGCATTATTATATTCGAATAAAGTATGAACCTATATATATTATAGATATATATATATATATGTATATATACAACACTTTCATAATCTTGTTCTCGAAAATAACGATATCAATAAACATTTAATTTACATCATTTATTCCTTAGGATCAAAGTAGAACTCGCCATTGGGATTTAGCACTTTTTCTAGAAGATATCCTGCTATTGACTCTTGAACTGCTTTCAGATGGTCTTTTTGCATGACCCTTCGTTTCAACCATTCAGTCTTGCATTTGAAATAAAAGGAAAAGTATTAATACATATATATATATATTTATTTAAAAATAAATAAAAAATTGATATATACGTACTCTGAGGACATCTTTAGGAGTTCTTCTTATGTGCACAGTGATAAATTCACAAACGTAGTATCCACACAAGTTATTACCTGGTTCCTGCCGCAAACACCACTGTACGAGAAGAAGATTATTCTCATCATCTCACACGTAAATTGAAGTACGATATAGTAATTAAACACATGGGGAAGTGTATATAGTACAACTTACTGGTATTTCAACTACATTAAGTGGTGTCTTGCAATCCTTGCGATGTTGCCGAATAAACTCTTTCCAAACCCTGTGCAACCAATAATGTACGATCGTTAATAAATTATGGCAAAGTCTATTCAATAATAGTTGTGCGCGAGAGATCGAAATTACCCCTAGATAATGTCTATCATATCTTGGTATAGTGCCCGCTCTTTTCTCAACGAGTCAAAGATTACTAACCGACTTGAGTTTAACTCAATAACAATGAGTATCCAGTGAAACCTACATTGGTTTATACACACACGTACATGTATATAAGTTGTATTGATATTACATAAAATGTGTAGACTACATTATTATTAACACTTACTCAAAGTTGTACGGGAAAAGTATTGTTGTCTTGTCGTGCTGCTTCACGAAGAACATCATGATATTCTCCTGTGCTTCAGATACCCACCGCTCCTTGACAATAATACCGGTTTTGAATACGATATAAGGATCAATGAAGCTAACACTGGTGTCTTGTATTCTTTGGAGCTCTGACATCTGGAATCTGTATATAAATATAAGTTACATGTGAGGATAATTATATACACGTACGCATGGAAGTGAGTTTATTAAATAAAAGTAAGAATCACTTATAAACAAAAGGAGTTAATGATTGATTTGTCCAGAGCGTCCAAGTGGAATAGTTGATGCAATTCTTCGAAACTAATATGTAAGATGTCATCGCCACGGAAGTAATGATGGTCTCTAAATCTGACAAAGATCCATTGCTCACCCCTGCCACACGCCTGCATGTACCACTTATTGAGCAAGTACATTTGCGTACCCAATTCATTCAGAGCCGCAGGGTTGTACAGACTTTTGCCATATTTATAAGTCTTCCAGGTATCAACTTCCAGGTTCTGGATTGGAGCTTTGCCCGTCAATTGATCCAAGGTTAAACCAGTATCTTTAAAAAAAGCATTAAGGGCTTGAACCGACACTTCTCCAGAGTTGTCTGGTCGATAGACTTCTATGTTGGAACCATATTCATTAGCAACAACAAGATTTTGCATTGGTTGCTTCTGTTGTCCGAGCTGTGGGACATCCTTCCCTGATGCTCTTTTCCTTTTCTTATCTGCATCATGTGACTTCACGAGGGAGCGGTCATAGTCTGATAGTGGCGAAGGCTTATGAAGTTCAATCATCTTTTTCTTGTGAGCATCGACCTTCTGCCTCAGCACCTCTCGTGGTTGGTAAAAGTAGGCTTCTCCTTAAGCTTCGCTTGACTCTTGTTTTTGGTATCTATAAAAAAATCTTTCACTTTTTTGTCTTCTTCAGCTGCTATTTGCTCATCAGTCTTTTTAGGAAGTATTTCTTGAGAAATAACTCTTTTTCTCGGGGTCTTCTTTGCCGCCGGGACCTTAGACGTCTTTGTAGTGCGTCGCTGTGGAGGGGGTGGGGGCGGTGTTGGAGACCGGCATGGAGGCGATGTGGCTGGTGTTGGTGGAGACCGGCGTGGAAGCGTTGGAGATCGTTGTGGAGGCGGTGGAGCCGGTGTAGGAGTTGGAGATCGTTGTGGAGGCGATGGGGCCGGTGTAGGAGTTGGCGATCGCTGTGGGGATGAAGTCATCTCGCCCCCCGCGACGCTGTGATGAGATGGGGAATGAATGATTAGGCTAGGCTGGGGGGAGACCCTGCTACAAAAACAAGTTGTGTGTCAATTATTTTTAAAGCCAATAGAAAATTAATGGAAAATAATATTTATTCACTTTCATTCGTACCTAGGGTGAGGTAGGGGAAGCGGCGGCGCCCCAGGAATGATGATGAAGCGTTTGCGCCATTGAATAAATGTCTTCTCTGCTTCTCCTAGTGTCTTCTCCCCATCACCGCCTTCAATGTCAAGAGGAACATTGCTGTAACCTTTGAGCACTCTATCGACCGAGACGCTAGCATATCTAGGTTGAATAACTGACCCATGGATTCTTGGTGTCTTCGTTCGGTCTATTGGAGATGCAACCCCGACAGCCTCCATGATTGATGCATTATTACCATCTGGAATGTGCAGCTCACATGTTGTTAGAGGCTCGGTAATGTCATCAACAGGGAAGCGTAACCCAGCGTCGTCTTGAATAACTGGCAGCTCCGTAGAAGCACAACTGCTTTTCATCTGACCAACGGGGCTAATGGTGACTCCCGGTGTTGATTGCGATTGCATTTGACTCATTGCTAGCTGCACTTGCCTCTTGATCTCCTCCTGCATTCTTGCCTCAAGAGATTTTTCTCGTTCACGTGATTCAAGCAATGCTTGTCGTGGCTCATCAACAAATTGCTCCAATGCACGGATTCGTTCTGCCTCCTCATCCTTCTTTCTCTGGCGGCTTCTGTAGGCATCCTTGTCTGCTGGGAATGCATGTAGCCACGGAACCGCCCCATAGCCTCTTGTTCGACCACCATGTTCGGGATTCTCTAGGGCATATGTCAATTCATCTTTCTCTCTGTTGGGCTTGAAAACACCACTATCAGCTTCTTCCCTAGCACGAGCTAGTCTCTGTGTTGCTCTCTCAATTTTTTGGCCGAAAATTAGCTTGCCAGTGTCTGGGTCTAGGCTTCCCCCATGAGCGTAGAACCAATTCTTCGCGCGTTGAGGCCAGTTCTTCTCTATTGTTTCAGGTATGATTCCCTTGGTAGTAATCTCTGCTTCTAGGTTCTGTCACTTGGGAATAGCACTCCTATAACCACCTGATCCCATGCGATGATGGTATTGCTTCTGTCGGGTATTCTGCCGATTCCTCATTACACGTTCCTCACTGTCTTGAGATGTCTTGTATTCTACGAAGGCATCCCAATGGGACTCCAACTTGACAAACGCCTTAGCATTGAAATTCGGCATAGCATTCTTCAAGATAAACTTTTTATACAATGTCTTCTTTCAACTCTGGAACAATGTTGCCATCTTCTTCATTGTCCAATCCCTCACTAGCTCCTTCAAAGCATCATCTACTTGTAATGTGAAATGCTGAGTGATATCTCTCCAAGCTAGGTTCTTGTCACGATCAGATACAAAACTAACATTAGCAGCGGATATCTTCTGCTTCCATTCACGAGCACTAACTGGGATCCTATCCCTTACAATGAACCCACATTGATTGACATATGTCTGAGCATGTGGTCCCAATGGTTTGCCGGTGTCGGTGTCGAATTCTGATATTATGAAACGGCCCTCTAATGGCTTTTTTGGCCCTCGGACTTTCCTACTTTTGTCGGTGGTTGATGTAGATCCAGAGACCGGCTACATGAGTAGAAACACAACGATTAACAACAAATATACGTACGCATGCATCTATAAGAGATTATAGAAAATCGAATATACCTCGCCAGTATTTTCTTGCGCGACAATTTGTTGATCTTCAACCACCGGCATATTCAGGATATCCTCATAATCAGCAAAGTACTGACTCGTGTCATCTACATCCACATTGGTGCCGGCGTTGATAATATCCGCCATTATGTCATCACTCAAGTTATCATCCGGAGCAGCCATTTGTATCTTCAAGATAACACATAGATAGAATTACTATGGTACATAACATAAGTACATGTGATAACACATATAGAATTACTAAATCCAATTAAATATAATAACACATAATATTTCATAAGGATAAACAATAATAAGGTATAGGCTTTGGAATCGAATCAAAAACACTTTCGATCCAAAAACATGGAAATAAGTACATGTATATATATACACATAGAATGATACAATATATTTTCTCTCTCTCTCAACACATAGAAATAAGTGCATATGTCTATATCTCTAGATATGCATGTGATACACATAGAATGTCTCTCTAGATACAATTTTCTCTCTCTCAACACATGAAAATAAGTACATGTATATATACATATAGAAATAATTAAGTACATATGTATACATATAGAATCTCTCTCTAGATATAATATATATAGAGAGATAGAATATATAATTACTAAATCCAATTAAATAAATCTAACATGAAATTAGATAAACTAGTAATAGATAATACATTTTAATCTAACATATATCAAAAACTATAATAAAAAACTATCTAAAAAACTATCTAAATAAAATACTAATTAAATTTTAATACATTTAATCTAATATATCAAAAACTATCTAAAAATAACTAAAAAACTAACAATAAACTACTAATTAAAATTTAATACATTTTAATCTAACATACAGCCGAGACTTTGTAAAAAAATCTAAAAAAACATGGCCGATCGAGAGCATGCAGCAGATCAAGAGTACTCGACGGAGGCCGTACGGTGGGCGCGCGGGAAGCGTCAGCGATGGAGGGTGGGGTCGGGTGCGGCGGCAGAGACGGGATGCGGCGTTGCGGGCCGGGAGAATGGCGCGGCCGGGCGGGGGTAGACGACGACGGCGCGGCAGAGACGAGCTCGACGACGGCGGATGGCGCGGTCCGGGCGGAAGCTGAGCGACGGAGGCCAGATCGAAGATGAACAGAACAGACGTTCGATATATATAGGCCGGGACCCTTTAGTCCCGGCTGGTAACACCAGCCGGGACTAAAGGACATTTAGTCCCGGCTGGTAAGACCAACCGGGACTAAAGGGTTGGACCTTTAGTCCCCAGTTGGTCTTACCAGCTGAGACTAAATGTCCTTTAGTCCCGGCTGGTAGTCCGACTGGTGTTACCAACCGGGACTAAAGGTATTTTTGGGCGGGCACCGAAATTGCCGCCCACCCTTAGTCCCGGTTCTTGGTCTGGGGCCGGGACTGAAGGCCTGAAAATTTTGGCAACCCGCCAGCGTAACTGGAAAGGCCTGGGATTTTGATTTTGTTTAATACTAGGTTAATCAATTAATTCCATAGCAACTTCAATACTTTGCAATATTTATTTTAAAAAATACTATTGATTAACTAATTATTTATTGTAAATAGGAAAATTTTGTAACCTAAAGTTTTTAATTTCTTTTATGAATATAGAATATAAATATTACTAATACTAAGTATTTTGTTAATGCAAATATATATTTGTAACTTAAAATTAATAAAACTAATATTATTCGATAGAAAATTTATTATCACATTATTGTAAAGTCAATGTTTCAATTTTGTCTCGGTTTTTTACCAAAATTGACAGGAAATTTTTGTTGAACCTATAAAAATAAAGAAAATGTAGTATTTTTTGTTTTACAAACTTTTTCAAATGAAAAAATGGCCTATATAAGGATTGTATATATTGAATGAGCTTAACAAACTCGGTATTCAAAACTTTTCAATTTGAGACAATCTAGGGTTCCGAAACTAGTTTGTAGGCGTCGAAATTTAAAAATCACAAATTTGAACCGTCCAAAACTTTCTCAAATGGAAAGTTGACCAAAACAACAATTGTAGATCTTTTTGAGTTTAACAAACTTGGTATTCAAAACTTTTCAATTTGAAGTCATTTAGAGTTCATAATACTAGAGTCAAAGTGTTGTTTTTTTATTTGACCAAATTTGACTTGGTCAAACTTGCTCAAATGAGACACTAAATGACCTCAGATGAAAAAACTCTGAATACCAAGTTTGATCATCTCAGCAAGATCTACAATTGTTACATAGCTCATTTTCCCATTTGAGAAATTTTTATCAAACACTAGTCATAACTTCTTGAATCTCATATAGACTTTCTAAAATTATGTCACACACTTGTGAAATTTGAACTACATTTTGTTCAAGCTTTCTCAAATGAAAAATGGCCTATATAAGGATTGTAGATCTTGATGAGCTTAACAAACTTGGTATTCAAAACTTTTCAATTTGAGACAATCTAGGGTTCCAAAAACTAGTTTGTAGGCGTCGAATTTAAAAATCACAAATTTGAACCGTCCAAACTTTCTCAAATGGAAATTGACCAAAACAACAATTGTAGATCTTTTTGAGTTTAACAAACTTGGTATTCAAAACTTTTCAATTTGAAGTCATTTAGAGTTGATAATACTAGAGTCAAAGTGTTGTTTTTTTATTTGACCATATTTGACTTGGTCAAACTTGCTCAAATGAGACACTAAATGACCTCAGATGAAAAAACTCTGAATACCAAGTTTGATCATCTCAGCAAGATCTACAATTGTTATATAGCTCATTGTCCCATTTGAGAAATTTTTATCAAACACTAGTCACAACTTCTTGAATCTCATATAGACTTTGTAAAACTATATCACACACTTGTGAAATTTGAACTATATTTTGTTCAAGCTTTCTCAAATGAAAAAATGGCCTATATAAGGATTGTTGATATTGATGAGCTTAACAAACTTGGTATTCAAAACTTTTCAATTTGAGACAATCTAGGGTTCCGAAAACTAGTTTGTAGGCGTCGAAATTTAAAAATCACAAATTTGAACCGTCCAAACTTTCTCAAATGGAAAGTTGACCAAAACAACAATTGTAGATCTTTTTGAGTTTAACAAACTTGGTATTCAAAACTTTTCAATTTGAAGTCATTTAGAGTTCATAATACTAGAGTCAAAGTGTTGTTTTTTATTTGACCAAATTTGACTTGGTCAAACTTGCTCAAATGAGACACTAAATGACCTCAGATGAAAAAACTCTGAATACCAAGTTTGATCATCTCAGCAAGATATACAATTGTTACATAGCTCATTTTCCCATTTGAGAAATTTTTATCAAACACTAGTCACAACTTCTTGAATCTCATAGACTTTCTAAAACTATGTCATACACTTGTAAAATTTGAACTACATTTTGTTCAAGCTTTCTCAAATGAAAAATGGCCTATATAAGGATTGTAGATATTGATGAGCTTAACAAACTTGGTATTTAAAACTTTTCAATTTGAGACAATCTAGGGTCCCGAAAACTAGTTTGTAGGCGTCGAAATTTAAAAATCACAAATTTGAACCGTCCAAACTTTCTCAAATGGAAAGTTGACCAAAACAACAATTGTAGATCTTTTTGAGTTTAACAAACTTGGTCAAACTTGCTCAAATGAGACACTAAATGACCTCAGATGAAAAAACAATTGTGAAGTCATAACATATTACATAATATCCGTCTCTAAAACATAATATATTAAACATGCATCGTTGTATCATGCGGGCACAACAGTGAATTTCTTCTTGATGTATGACCCTTGGTTATGATCTTGTCGTAACCATGGAGTGTCTTCATCATTTAACATGATGCTTGGATCTTTCTTCACTATGAAGGGTGGAATTCGGACATTTCTTTCGTAATCTTCTGACATGTCTGACTTGTCTTCAATTCCCACTATATTTATTTTCTCAGAAAGAACTATGTGGCGCTTTGGCTCATTGATCATTGAGTTGATGTCTTCGTTTTTTCCTCTCTTTGATTTTGTAGACATGTCTTTCACATAGAACACCTGACTCACATCGGCAGCAAGGACGAATGGTTCATCTTTGTACCCAATATTGTTGAGGTCCACTGTTGTCATTCCATACTCTTTGTCGACTGTTACCCCTCCTCCGATCAGCTTCACCCATTGGCACCGGAACAAAGGGACTTTAAAATTAGGTGTGTAGTCTAGTTCCCATATATCTTCTATGCGGCCATAATATGTTTGTATATTCCCATTTGGATCTGTGCCATCTATGCGAACATCACTATTTTGATTGGTGCTCCTTTTA